>NW_010198685.1:0-3296 GCF_000695765.1 Mesitornis unicolor | reverse complement strand
TCTCTTCTGATGGTTCTGAAGAGTTCCTGGCGCTGGCGCTCTCTCTATTCAGGATGGAGCTGCAGCGGGGCTTAAGCTTAAGTTGCAGTCAGGGCTGGCCAAGCCCAGCCAGGCAGGGCTGGGGCCCCACCAGCTGCACCTTTGGGCTGTGCTGATCAGGGCTGGTGTCAGAGAGAGGGAGAAGCATGCCCTGCACCCCCATTAAATACATGAATTCACAGGAGCGCTGATTGGTTTGGCCCTGGTCAGAGGTGGGTGTGGCAAAGGAAAAAGGGAGCTTTTCAGGTAGCTTCTTAAAGGACCATCTCCATAGCCCTTCCCCCATTACCAAAGACACAACCAAAAACCCCTCACAGAAAACCCAATACTCAAGCCATAGAATTATTATTGCTTTTCATGTTTATGCGTGCCTTCTTGCAACATTAAACCCGGTTGGGTATCAGATTAACACTTCTGTTGTTAGCTTTAAAATTACATCTACATGACAGAGCTACTAGATATACACACGTCTATGGTACCAGGTGGGATCCACCCAAGGGAGGAAGCTTGTAGAGGTGCTCCCCAAGCCTCTTTACATCATCTAACAGCAGTCCTGGCTGACTGGGGAAGTTCCACTTGACTGGAGGTTGGCAAATGTGACATCCATTTACAAGGAGGGCTGAAGGGAGCATCCATGGAAATACAAGACTTTCAGTCTGAACTTGATGTCAGGGAAGGTCATAGAGGAGATCATCTTGAGCAACATGAGGCAGCCCATCCAGGACAATAAGAAGATCAAGCCCAGTAAACATGGATTCATGAAAGACAGATCCTGCTTGACTAACCAGATCTCCTTCTTTGACAAGGTCACTCGCTTAGTGGATGAAAGGAAAGCTGTGGATGTAGTGTACCAGGACATTAGTAAAGCTACAGCATTCTGCTGGAGAAACTGGCTTCCCATGTTCTGCACAGGCATAGTCTTTGCTGGGTAAAACACTGACTGGATGGACAGGCTTAAAGGGTGGTGGTGCACGTAGCTGAATTCAGTTGGAGGCCAGTCACAAGTGGTGTTCCCCAGGTCTCAGTGCTGGAGTCACTTCTGTTTAATATCTTTATCAATGACATGGATAAGGGAATCGAGTGCACCCTAAGCAAGTTTACAGAAGACACTAAGCTAGACAGAAGTGTTGATTTGCCTGAGGGTAGACAGGCAGTACAGAGGGACCTGAACAGCCTTGGATCGATGGCCCAAGGCCAATTGCATGAAGTCCAACAAGGCCAAGTGTTGGTTCCTGCACTTGGGCCACAACAACCCCATGCAGTGCTGAGGCCTGGGGAGGAGTGGCTGGAAATCTCATAAGCAGAGAGGGACCTGGGGGTACTGGTAGATGGTCGACTGAATATGAGCCAATAATGTGCCTGTGTGGCCAAGAAGGTCAGCAGCATCTTGGCCAGTATCAGAAACAGTGTGACCAGTAGGAGCAGGGAAGTGATCCCTCCCCTGTACCTGGTACTGGTGATGTAGCACCTTAAATACTGTGTCCAGTTCAGGGCCCCTCACAGCAAGGAGATGGATCATGTCCAAGGAAGGGTTAATAAGCTGGTGAAGGGTCTGGAGCACAAGCCATATGAGAAGCAGCTGAAGGAAGTAGGAATGTTTAGCCTGGGCAAGAGGAGGTTGAGGGGAGACTGTATTGGCCTTCATAAGTACCTGAAATGAGGGTGTTGCGAGGTGGGTCTCGGTCTCTTCTCCCAAGTAACAAGTGATAGAATGAGAGTAAGTGGCCTCAAGTTGTGCCAGGGGAGGGCTAGATTTGATATTAGGAATAATTTCTTCACTCAAAGTGTCACAAGGCATTGGGAATGGGTTGCGCAGGGCAGTGGTGGAGTCACCATTCTTGCAGGTACTTAAAAGACAAGTAGATGAAGTGTTTAGAGACATGGTTTAGTGTGGACAGGTTATGGTTGGACTCGATCTTAAAGATCTTTTCCAACCTACTGATTCTATGGTCATATGAGGCAGTAGCCACCTCTGTGTGGATAACTGAGTCAAGCCCTGAATGCAGATTTTTAGGACAAACTTGAAATCTCTGCAGAAAATAACTCAATGTTATCGCTGAAATAAGCCTTCATTTCCAGCATTGCTAAATTTTTACTAATTATCATTAGTTTTTCCATATTTTTTTATTAATAGAACCAAAAGTCTGTAAGCTGATTTTGCTCTCTCACTTTGTGACCAGTTTTTACAACCACTGATCAAAATAATTTTTTTTCCTAACAGTTCAAATGGAGAACCACTGCTCAGAGGAACTACTCTATTTATATTGGCATATTTAATCTCTTTACTTCTGCCTCTGTGTCTTTTCTCCTTCCTTTGCCTATTCTATCTTCAGCGAGCTCTCCAAGGGACAGACTGATTGAAGGACAGAATAAGTCATGTTGGAAGAGACCTGAACATCATCTTGTCTGACTTTCCTGCTCAAGGCAGGATGACCTAGATGAGGTACCTTAAAGACTCCCCCCTGCTTGCCCTCATCCACAAAGGAGCTGAAGGGGAGCTCCATTCCATCCAGGGAGGTAATAAATGTGTTCAACAGTGTTGGTCCAAGGCCTAGTCACAGGCTGCCAAGAGGACTCCGTACCATTGCTGGCATCTGGGCTCATTTGTCCAGCGTAACTCCCACCCAAATCATCATTAACTTCTTCCTGCTCAATATCACCAATCTGGCTCTAAGGAGACAATGGGAGACCATGTCTAGGGCCTTGTTACAGTCCAGGTATGCAACAGCACCCACTTTCCCCTCCCACGTGGGTTCAGCAATGGTTTTCTTTTCCTTCAAGGATGGCTGCAGGAGGATTTGCCCCATCAGCTTCTCAGGGACTGAAGTGAGGCTGACCAGCCCGTAATTCTCCCAATCTTCCTTCTTGCCATTCTTGCAGACGGGTTTGATTTTTGACTTTCCTGAGGACCTTGTAACCTCCCTGATTGCTCTGGCTTTTCTGAGACATTTGATAGAGGTCTCATAATTACACTGTCCAGCTCCAACAGCACCTCTCTACTCTTTCCAACACCAAAAGCCTTCTCTATAGCCCACACTTTCCAGAAGAGTGCCTTGGATGCAGCACACCCATCTCCAAGTCGTCTCTCAAAAGAGAACCATAAGTGATTTCTTCCTGCAGAACCAAAAGTTCAACAGTTTCTCTGTGCATCTCACAGCTTTCCTGAGCATTTTTGCCAGTGCTTCCCTGACCCCAAATCTTCTGGTCCTCAGGCTGTATATGACGGGGACTAAAGATCCTGTAGAAAAAAGGGCTTT
>NW_010198684.1:24912-61315 GCF_000695765.1 Mesitornis unicolor | reverse complement strand
ATAAATATATTAAAATCTTATGAAAGCAAAATATATAAAAAATATACTAACTTGCCAAATAAATAAAAAGCAGCGCTGATCTCCTAACCACAGCCGCTCCATTGTTTACAATGACACAAGGCCAGAGAGAGCAGGGCTGATCTGCTTTGCAGGAGGGAGGAACAAGCCTGATGAGGAGCGGCTGAGGGAACTGGGCTTGTTTCGCCTGGAGAAGAGAAGGCCGAGGGGAGACCTCATCACCACCTCCAACTGCCTCAAGGGAGGTTGTGGAGAGGTGGGTGCTGGGCTCTTCTCCCAGGTGATGGGGGATAGAACAAGGGGAAACGGCACCAAGCTGTGCCAAGGGAGGTTCAGGTTAGAGCTAAGGAGGAAGTTCTTTACTGAGAGGGTCGTCAGAAGCTGGCACAGGCTGCCCAGGGAGGTGGTGGAGTCACCATCCCTGGATGTGTTTAAAGAGCGGGTAGACGAGGTACTTAGGGATATGGTTTAGGGGGTAGACAGGAGCGGTTGGACGTGATGATCTCAGAGGGCTTTTCCAACCGAGCCATTCTGTGATTCTGTGAACTTGGCAGCTGGACTTACCCCGAGGAGGTTTTTGGGCACGTAGCCCTCTTTGTCATTGAGGCGGGCCCACCACCACTCTGTCTCGTTGTCATCCTTGCGCCTCAGGATGGTGATGGCGTCGCCCTCGTGGAAGGAGAGCTCGTCGTTGTTCTGGGCCTCGTAATCCCACAGCGCGTACACCACTCCCTTGTTCATCACCCCCAGCTTCTCCTGCACGCCTGCCAGCAACACAGGGCACAACAGCAGTGATGGCACAGCGTCCTCTGAGCCCCGTGAGGCACCAGTGTGGGCACTGCAGCCCCTTCTTAATCTCTTGTTAATAAAATGTCATTAACACTTTGCAGCACTTCCATGATGAAATGCTTTCAGAAATTTAACTGCATGCCAACACCAAATTCTACAGAGCATTTTAAACCAATTTTGAGCATGAGATTTTTTTTTTCTACTAAATATACAACAGCAACTTTACAATCTTTTACTCAAATGAGGATAAAAAAGTAGTTTACGTTTGAGCAAAGCGGCTTTACAGAACTGCCGTGTGTTTCCCCCAGGCTTTATACACTGACACTTGAAGTGTCTGCAACTCTGCATAGCACTGGGTATATAAAGCCTTAAGAATATCCTCTGCTGGAAGGTAAAATTGTGTCTGCTCCAGCAAGGTGCTTTTCTTGCAGAATCTGTATTAGTAATAACTACGTGCTCTGAGTCAGTCGTGTGGTGTATGTGTTTCTTCATGGGAGCTGCTAGGAGCCCGTGCATCTGGAAGTTTGTCTTGTGCTCTGTCAAGACACCCAACAACTCCCCGTTACCCTCAAAGCCTCCCTGTGGCAGCATTGCCTTGAAACTAAGCCACATTTAACTTTAAACATCTGTGGTGTCAGAAGGAGCCTGTGCAGCCTCTCCAAGCAGAGCAATGAGCAACGCAGTCACGGGACTGTTTTGGTTTTAGCACTTGGAAAGCGCAGGTGTGGGCTGCACCGGCCGGGCTGGGGCCCAAGCAGATGTTTTGTGCAGATCAGAGACACAAAAAGGGATCAGTTTAAGAAAAGCTAAGTAAGTCTGTAAAATAGTGGCCCAGCTTACCGTACAAGAACTGGGAACACTGAATGTAACCCTCCTCCATCTCCTCACACTTGTCTGCAGCCGTTTCGATATCGCTGATGGTAGAAGCAAAAATAGCTGCCCCAGATTCAACCAGCAGTTTGCAGAGATGAACGCTATTGCAAGAGGCAGCACAATGCAAGGGCGTCCTGAAATAAAGCACAGATGAAAAAATAAACCTCCATCAATCCCAGCTATTTTGTCTTGCAAGACAGAGTTTTGGCTGGCTGTTCTGAAAGGAAACTTCCTCGTGATTATCGTTTATGTATGCAGCAGTCAAAACCTGTCACGCAAGCGGAGTAGATCCCAGGATTTACCTGACCCCGGTAAAGCCAAACACTGTCAAAAAGACGTCAGCAGAACGCTGATTTTCATAGCTCACAGAGCTGCTGGGTGGAAAAGGCCATTTTCCGATATGAGGAAATGCGAAAGGTAAAACAGAGGTGAGGGCAAAACAGATCAGCACAGCAAAGCTTCAGCAGTGGCTGCACCGCCTCTGGACTCTGCAAGAACACCAGAACCTGCCGTGGGTTGTGCAGAGATGAAACTTCAACACGTTAACTGCTGGTTTTGTTATTTACAGTTTAATTATTTCAGAATCTGATTAAGAAATGCAACCATGCTACTAAGTAACACCAGAACATCGTATGCCTTACGACTGAAGTGTGCTGGATGAGTTGAACACAGTGTAACCTTGGATTTGAGTTCATCCTCACCCGCGGTGAGGCCTCCTACAGGGGAAGGAAAGTGTTCCCAGAACAGGTCCTGACCACATTCTGAGTACGATACCACAATGGCCTTACTCCCAGCGGCCAAGTGAAAGCTCTTGACACTCACCACCCATCGCTGTCTGCCGCGTTCACATTGACACCGAAATCAAGGAGGAACTTGACGATGTGGTGGTGGCCGGCACAGACTGCGTTGTGGAGAGGGGTGATTCCTTCATCATTGGGCTTACTGGGGTCATCCACCTGTTGAAAACGGGAAATCCATCAGCACCCCCTTTCTTTTCCCAAAATGTGAAGGGGTTGCCGCTGTTTGGACGCTCACCTCGTATATGATCCGCTGCACCAGATCAAACTCTCCCTCCAGAGACGCGTCCAGGAGGAGGGCCAAGGGATTGAACTTCACTCTCAACCCGTGCCCCGTCCGTTCCGAGTTGGGTTTCTTCAGGTTGGTGCGTTTTGTCTGAGAGACGAAGGGTGAAGGCATCGGTTCAGGTTGTGCAGGTATTTCAAACAATTCAGTTACCTTTAAACCAGATTAAGAATCCCACCCTCCTTAAATGGTAACTGGAGCTATGCGTGAGTCTCAGCATAAAAGGTTTGATACCTTACTATGTGTTACTCAGTCATAAAATGGAGCAGCGTGCCAGTGTAATCTAGGAGCTTCTAATTAAAGGTAGTGAGTGCAAGGAATGCAGTGCTGGAGTGAACGCTTTTTGAGCGCCGCAGTCATAACCGCATCTAACGTGAGCTGAACGTGTTTCTGTCAGCACTGCTCGGAGTGGAAAGCCCAAATGTCCATCTACTGAGAAGTTACAGCTTTGCAGTGGGGAACGTGAAGGTATTTCACGTGACATCCCAGCTGGTGGTACCTGCAGAAGCGTTTCTCAAGATCTGAAACACACTGAAATGTGTTTTGAGAATGCTCTGAATCATTCGCATGTGTCCTTGTCACTTGCCAGCAAAAAAACCCCTATTAATTACAGCTTTTATAGAATGCTTCCAGTCTCCAGCACTGTAGGATCTGTTTTCATTTATGCTCCTATTTGGTGTGGCTGTTTCAGTGTGGAAAAATAACCCCTCAGTGTGCGCAGCGGCTGCTGCTGGCGTTTGCTGCTGTCCCGGAGCGCCCTGGCCCTGCGGTGCTCCTGGGACTCGCACACAGCCCCGTGCACGCTGCAGTCGCCTGCAGGGGACGCAGGGTCCCTGCCTCAGTCAACACGTGGAGATGTGCTTACACACCAACGGTGCAGTGAGTCAACAACCAGAACAAGATGCAGTTTTCTCCCTATTTTCAATTCTCCATATGCTGGAGGTTTTGGTGCAGCTGGAGGAGGGACTTTGACAGCAATTCAGATTATGAGACAAGGCTGTCTGTTAGAAAAACATTTCTGGTAGAAGTCAGCTACGCTGCTGCTGGTGTTGGCCCTGCTCATCTGCTGGGAGGGAAGGGAGGGCGCCTCTCCCAAAGCTGTTATTTCAGCTGGTCTGCAAGTTAAGGAGCCTCCCACTGCTGCAGCACAGCCCTGGTTCATACAAACAGTTCTCTCTGTAGGCCCGGGGAAACGTAAAAAGGATTTTGAATGGGACCTCATATCCCAGCAGTAGTTCTAAAACAAGTGTGTTTTAGGACAAAAAGTCCTACAACCTCAAGGACACACTCAACCTCCTGTTGCCCATACATGTATTTTCCTTATTAAATGGCTCCAGTATTAAAGAAACAAATCCATCCGAGTTCTCCTTGGAGACCCCCGCTTTGCTTTTCTGTTACTATCATGAAACTTAAAACCATCTAGTGTAAGTTTACCACCTTGCAGTTACACTTAAAGCTAATTCTCTAGCTCAACAAACTGTCTTTTTGCTGTGTTACTCACAGGAGGGTGAGGAGGAGGAAGAGCAGGGGGCAGAGGAGCTTCATCCTCCACCGGGGAGCTGACGTCGGGCGTGGGGCTGGGCGAGTGCTCGGTGGAAGGGACTATGGCGGGGTTGTTGTTGTTATCTTCAGTGGTCTCTGACGTCTGGTTTGTGGTTTCAGTGCTTATCAGTTCCTCGGTAGCGGGTGAGGGCAATTCGTTATCGTTGGCGTCTGACGAGGGAGGGGGCTCGTCAGGGAGAGGAACCGTGGGCTGCACGGAAATGGGCTCTTCGATGTTGCCGTTGGTGCTAGCGTTGCCGTTATCCACGTCTGCCAAGATGCCTATGAAGTCCTGGGGGTTGCTTGGCTGGTAAAAAGGAGCACTTTCTATCCCCCCAGCGAGGGTATTGAAGCGCTGGTACAACAACTTCTGTATATTTGGTCCGCTCGGGCCTTCCGGCTCGGTGATTGAACTGCGCTTCTTCAGCGGCCTGGGAGCGTTGGCCAGTTTTCTCCTCAGAGCTTCCAGGTCGGCGTCGCTTTGATACCGCAGGGGCGAATGCACGATGGGCGTGAGCTTGGTGGGGCTGAGGGGACGGGGGATGTTCTCCACGTTGCTGTTCTCGCTGGGCGCGGGAGCGTTTTCCAGCTCCTGCTCTTTCTCAGAGGCCTCGGGCTGCGGCTGAGGCTGCGGCTGCGGGGAGGTCTGGGCAGGCAAGGAGCCGTGGAGGAACGGCAGCGGGGAGGGAGACGTCGAGCCAGATTGCAACACCGGCTTTCCATAAACTGGGGAAGAGAGATGGAGGACAGGGAAGAAATGGGCTCAGATCACATAAAAAACGTCTGCAAACAAACTGTGTACATTTCTGTTGCTGCTTGTTTGACACCGATACAGAAAGAAAACAAAAATTATATTGGAACCTATCAAAGCAGAAATAAATACCTGCTGGTGATGCTCCTTACAATAAGCTACAAGTGACACCTGGAAGGGTTTTCCTCTTTCATGAGGAAAGAGAAGAGGAAAAGAAAGAGAAAAGAGAAAAGAAAGAGAAGAGGAGCAAAGCTCTCCTCCCTGTTTCTGAAAGTACTGGCAGGTATCTGACTGCATTGTTCTACTTGCATTTTGTGTTAAACAAATGGTAATTGTCCATTTATTTAGCACACCCAAAATAAATGGGATCATTTTTCTGCTGTGCTGCATACATAAAAGTATCTTTTCTCACAGATTTAGACAAGTTTTTCAAACTGATACAGAGAGTAAACCAAGCCCAATAAGTAGATCTTAACAGTCTATTTCAAAGGGACAAAATAAAGCAAAATATACTCTACCTGCTTTTACGGACTTATTTAAGGTATTGTACACGGCTTGTTGGTAGTTCTTTGGCGGCGTGGCTTGCTGAAGGTACATGGAGTAGATGGAGCTGGAGTTCACCGTCTGCGGCCCTTTCCGGGGAGACTGAGGCCTGGATCCCTTATCAGCCAGGAAGGGTCTGATGGCCACGGTGAGGGGCAGCTCGGGTCTGCCATCACCCCCAGGAAACAGCGGGGGCCCGGTGGGCTGGTACGTGGGGCTGGGGGGAACGGAGATCCGCTGCTGGATCTGCTGCGAGGAGCTGGGCTGGTGGGCGCTGCTGGGCGGGGGCAGCGGCACGGGCCTTGGCCGGTTTGGGACGCTGGTGCCGGGCCGGGGCAGGCTCCCGTCCTTCCTCCTCTCCAGGGAGTTTGTGGAGCCCGTTCCCAAGGGAACTGGGCTGGGATAGGTCCCATAGTTCTGAGGCAACTGCTTGCTTACACCCGGGATTGTTGGTGGCACCTTCCCCAGGTCAAGACCCTGTAAAAGAACAATAAAAACATACATACCGTTTAATGAAATAAAATACTTGTGAGCAGGGATATTCCTCATTCAACAAAACACACCGGTAATCTTGTGTGACAGCAAAGGAGTCAACACAACCAACCCGTGCTCCTTCATCACTAGGTGTGATCATACCTCAGCTCACCACAGTTCACTCCTCGTACGACAGAGGCATCTTCAGCCACAACACATCAACACGAATCCCAAGCTATTTGCATGCTTCCAAAGCCTGAATAACTTGTTCTAGGTTCAGGATCTCAGTATCGAGTTGATAATGTGTTTGATAACGTAAGAGTGTGATAACAGAGCTTATCAAAACTATTTAAAGAAGAGGTCCTTACTGTTTAAACATCACACAAACATAAAGCACTACAACAGCAGTGCAGAGACACCACCAGGGGACTCGCTCCAGGATGAACTGAACGACTTCTTTTGTGAGATTTTTGTGAGAAAAAGAGTGCACTGAAAAAGTGATGATCTACACCAGGGAAATGAGTAACAGAGATCTGAATATGAAACATGGGAAGGTGGGGGAAAAGATCAGGAGAAGCAGAGGCAGACAGAAGGGGAGACCAGATAGGTAAAAGGACAGGAAGGAACAGAAACTACTGAAGTCGGGAAAAACAAATTGTAATGTGACAAGAAGAGAGGAGCAGCAGGGATACAAAGGTAATTTGCTTTGTGCTCTTTTAAATAATCATCAGCAGGGAAGCTGACTGTGTGTGTGACTCAGCTATGGAGCCCAAGGGCCATAATCTCAGCAAAGCAGATCGATAAATGTATGGCAGACCAAACCCACCAGCTTGTCAGTGCTTCCCAGCGCGGAGCTCGGCAGGGGCTGGCTGGAGATGGTGCCTTGCTTTAAAGCGGTGTCCATGCTCGATTCTTTCCAGTCTGGGTTGGAGATCTGAGGGGGCTTCACCACCGGCGTCGAGCTCTGTTTAAGTATTGGCCAACTTCCATCGTTAGCTTGAAAACAGACACAAACACTATTTAGGATAATCCACAGCACCACTGTACACAAGCAAAGCACCAAGTGAAATGGATTGCAACAATGAGAAATCACTACTGATGTTTGACTCAGGAATCAATACTGAAAGCCATCACTGCACACAATTTGCTGTTCATTACCCTTGGACACTCAAGTCCTATTGAAATTTTCTATAGAAAAAACAGATGGTTAAAATTCCAGTTTGAGCGTTGCATATTCTACCATTAAAAGGCAAACAAGTTCAGAACAAAAATCCTTATAGGAACACTTCATCAACTTACTTCTCTTGGTACTCTCCAGAGGCACCATTAAATTATGCTAAATGCTAAGTCTACATAAGCTCTGAGTGGACTTACTCCAAATTTAAGCCTCAGTTACTGGATTCATTCACTCACAACAGGAGTAAAAACTCATTTCAATGGGCTGGGACAGAAGCCACATCCCTGTGCTGGAAGTGGCCGCTAACTCACCTTTGGTTTGCCTCAGCACTCACCTGACTAGAATTAAATTTCTGAGGCAGTTTCTAAAGAAATTTATCACGTCAGCCGCCAACTTCAACTCCCAGTGTCAAGACACAACTCATGGGCTTTTATGTTCATGGTGTGCAGATCATGCACAGCTCCACACAGACTGTAGCAACAAACCCTTCCTGCAGTCCTAGATGCACCCGTACGTTACTTTATTGACTGTGTGCGACCACTGAGTTTCTGATCCCTGAGTAAGCAGAGAGCTCAAGCAGCCTGACCATGAGATCCGTTCTGTAGTAACTGGATGGATCCCGTGGTAGATCCTAAGGCTCCGATTTGCCTTTAAAAGATTCAGACTTCAAGTTTTTCTAAGGCGATCAGAGATCATTGCCTCCAATTACCTTAGTGAAGCACTTAGTAGAATAATAATAAAAGAAGATATGTAATAAATAGCTAACTTTACTAGAGGATAACAACTAAAACAGGGGGGTGGAGTGGGGTGTGTACAGATTTACTGAGATTTCTGGACCCCACAGTAAGAGCACCACATGAGAATCGGGTATTTATAGGCAGTATTTCCCACTCGGTTTCATTTTTAAGCCCCCAGAAGCAGAAGCTGTTTCCAGCATTCTTGGCCATGCTCTGCCCAGCACAGCGGCCAGGCTAAAAATGAGCCACACAGAAATACTCTGATTCCAGTGAATGTAACATCACCACTCTGCTGTCTGTCCATGAGCCTCATCCTCTTTACCAAGTCCCTTTCCTTCCCCAGGGAAATGACAGCCTGAAGATTCCTTGACAATTGCCAATATTTTTACTGTATGAGTGCAAATTCACTGTATTAACTTATATTTATAGGCTTGTTAAAATCACATCACTTTGAGCAAAACTGCCCAGCACAGCGGCCAGGCTAAAAATGAGCCACACAGAAATACTCTGATTCCAGTGAATGTAACATCACCACTCTGCTGTCTGTCCATGAGCCTCATCCTCTTTACTGAGTGTCCCTTTCCTTCCCCAGGGAAATGACAGCCTGAAGATTCCTTGACGATTGCCAATATTTTCACTGTATGAGTGCAAATTCACTGTATTAACTTACAAACATATTTATAGGCTTGTTAAAATCACATCACTGAGCAAAAAATAAGAAGTTACACCTCTGCATTTAAGCCACCATACTAATTATTTTTTAATTATAAGCGCAGAGCATTCCTTAACATTACCCACTGTATTGTATTAAACTTTCAAATTCAGATCAAGCGTGTGTGAATTCCAGTAGATAACTTTGGAGCAGGAGTATTTTAGTGGTTGGTCATTTCAGCAGGGTTAACACTGAGAATCTGGTGGTCCAGAATCACTTTTCACACTTGCAGACTGCCAGGACTGAAGTGCTGAGGCCACAGTTTAGTACTGGACACAGCCCATAACTGGGCATGTCGGGTTTTTTGCTTGTTATTGCTTTTAATCATGCGGTTATCAAGAGTAAGCCCAAAAAGATGTCAGTCTAAACACTGTGACCCTAAATAATGGCAAATGTCAGTATGCACTGAATTAACAGTTACTGCACACAATACACAGGATGTAAGGTTATGGTTCAGTAAACTTTTGAAGATCACAGGAAACATGAAAGCATCTTTAGCTGTAAGATTAAGAAAAGCACTATTAAAAAAGCACTTACAGTAACAACAGCACAAATCCCCTAAAATTTAGTTATCTTACCTGCAAATACAAGCCCACACTCTTCTATCAGAGAGACAGTCAGACAAAACCTTTTAGTAATCCTGTGAGTTCTAAATGAGCGTGTTCATCCCCAAATTCTGAGCTAACAGACTGGAAGTAAATCCCAACTCTCTCTCTTCATTCCTAACTTCTCTCTTTCATTCTGCTTACACGAACACCAGAACGTAGCCGTTCCCACCTCCCCGTCCTTCATCCTACAGCCCTGCCCTCACCTAAGCTGAGCCTCAGGCACTTCCCTGCAGCGTACGGGGCCGAAGGCTGCGTGACGGGCGCTGAGAGGAGGCAGCCAAGCAGCGTCTGCCTTCTGCTGTCCTTAGAGGGACTCAGCAGGTCCCAGACCTCTTCCCATCTGATGGCAGTGCCCTTTGGACAAGCCCTCACTGGTTCCTCTCTCGGCTTCAGCTCCTCCTCCAAATGTGCCTCGTCTGCCCCTGTCACACTCCCCGACAGCCGGTGCAGTTCAGCTCCCACCAGCCCATGCTGCAGTTACAGAAATAAGACAGTGACATACGGACACAGTTTTATACCTAAAAACTTCTGTAGATCTGGATCTGGGGAACTCACTACAGCAACCCAAATATAACTTTTGTGTCCTATGGAGGTCAGCAAGATTCCTGCTATCGACTTGGACAGAGCGAGCTTCATCCCAGCTCTGGGGCCAGTGCAACGTGGAAACTCAGCATTTCCCAGAGTAGCTCAAACTAAACCTGTGTGTTTATCTGTCTAATCTGAGAGATGTGCTTTGGTGATCACCGTGAATTTTCTAATCACTATTAGAAAATACACTTCCTAATTCTAGTTCTTTTCTAATAACTGTTAGAAAACGTCAAGGTTTTTCAGTGAAGAAAACTCATCCCTAGAACACCACGCCAGTGCTCCAGGGGTGAACTTGCTGCAAATCTCTTTCCTTCAGAGATGAAAAGCAACTTCTCAACAATTTTACATTTCAACAGCATCTTCTGCAGGCCAGACCACCACCCAAGCGCTAAAGATGCTGTTTAATATGATCTGTGTGCAAGAGCTCAGATGACCATATTAAAAGCTGAGTTCTCAGCGAGGCAGAGAGCTGCTCGGGACTCACAGTGCTGGGTGTCAAAGAGAGGAGGTGCCAGGCGGATGACACTGGGAACAGCAGCCTGAAGAGAAGTGGGAGGTGACAGAATAGGATCCGCTATTGTGTCTAAATCTGAGACCTTCCAGGTGTCTGGAGACTTTTTCACACACCCACAGTCTGTCTCTACCGGACACACCGAGTCACACAGAAAAAGAAAGAAAAAAAAGGGGTGGAGAAATTATGACAATGACAATGGAGAAACCAGAACAGGAACACTCAGAGCATGAGAACTAAAAGCATGACAGTTGACAAAAATGTCCATTTATTTTCTTCCTGGGAGCATATAAACTTACATAAATCTGTATTATAGCACTTTCTTGAAGTCATTCAGAGCAATAAACACAGAGTCAGGTCTAAGTTAGAATAATTACTTTTATAAAATAAAAACGTTATCATTCAGAGATCTTGTAACCTGCTGAGGTAGGTCTAGAAGTGGGCTTGTCTATCTTCTGAGGCTGGTATTTACAAACCAGGGAATTATTTTAGATTGGTGAACTTAAAAGTTCTGAACCATCCTTTCCCTTTGCTCCAGTGGTCACTGCCTGTGTTTTTGATATCCCTCCTGGGAGACCCAGTAAACCAAGCCCTGAGGTCAGACTCCTTGGATTGTGCATTTTTATTTGTATCATGCACTTTTTCCTAGCTAAACATTTCTTATGAATTCTGATTTTGCCAAGATGGGAGCAGAGAGGTGAGCTTTGCCAGAATGGGAATTTAGGGGACAAATGTCATGGCCTGCTTCCTTCAGTCTCCACTGTAAATTAAGTAACAACTCTATTTTATAAAGTAGATGGAGTTATTAATTATGGGAGCCAATTCTGGACATCAAGCTCCGGGAGCACTCTGGAGGGGCAGCTCCTTCACTAATGAAGGGAGAAACAAGTGAACAGCATCAATGCTGAGGTTACTGCATTTCAGAAATGCTTCAAGCACCACAAATTCTCTCTCTCAGTCAGAGCAAAAAACCTCCCATGGTTTTATTCTATTTTCCATTCAGTCTCCTTCTGAGCAGTAATATTACTTTCACTTGTTCTCTTTGTTTTACTTGACAAAAAGCACCATGCTGCAAACGGCTGTTTATAATGCAGCTTGCCACCAAGTTGATTTCATGATTGTATTCAAACGAATTGGAAAGCCATTGAAGACAGAATCTGTGAAGGAACCTGTGCTCCTTTTAGCGCTGCAGCAGCTTGTCCAAGTTCAAAAAAACCACTCAGTCTCCTAAGAAAAATTCATGGAAAGAGGCAAGAACACCTCATATCAAATGAGTAACGTCCAGTTCCCAGAACAGCATCAAGACATCCAGAACTTGCCTCTCCCACTACAGAGAGCGCACCAGCACTGGGTCTCCTAAGATCATTCCTTTTCTTGACTCCTCCTTTCCAAACCGTGTGAATTAATAACACCAGATGTAAGCGCTTACCGGATTTTGATCGGCCGTGCGTTGAGCTAGAAGCAATGGTGAGGGACTGTGGTTTCACTGGGTCCACTGGCACAGCGTAAGTGCCCGCACTGGGAACCTGGATGTAAGGTCCGACCGCTGCCACCCTTCCCGAGGCGCTCAGGGACGACTGCGGCGAGGACGTCCCGTTAATGCGGTTCAACTGCAAAGTCAGACAAACGGAAACGTGAAATTCCATTTAACAGAGGCATTTCTGCACAAACAGGAGCTCTACATTTCATGATCTACAACCATGCACTGTAGCTAAAACACTTTAATTGAAGTTACCATATTCCATGCTTCTACAGAAGGAAAAAAAGTAGAAAGTACAAATTTTATTCCCTAAAATTAACATTGCAAAATTTAAAATTTCCCAGCCACAGCACGTAACTTTCTTGTAGAAACCTTTCTCTGTGTAAGGTCATTGTGCCTTTCTCAGGCAAATGGGGTAAAACAAGTTCTGAAATGATCAAATATTTCTGTGGTATTTGGCAACATTGATGGTATCAATCCTTCCATCTAGGAACACATACGGGAATCCCAAATTGATCCCTCTGTCCTTAACACAAACCGTCTATCATGCACCTGATTTATTGTCAAAGTTCCACACAACTATCAAGACTAGCATTTATTTTTCTACCAATTTTCCATACTGGAAGGTAAATATTTTAGAAAACCCACACTCTTTATGCTCTCATGCTTTGAAACACAGCCCACAATCACACTTCCCTTCCTAGAAACATAAACTATGATAATTTTTAATATAATATGGTCTGTGCCATAAAGAAAACTAAAGGAAACACATTCTGTTTAACAGTTTTCCGCTATCTATGGAAAACCTTAAATTAGTTTTCAGAAGCCTGCTACTTTTCAAATAGGTTTTTAGATGTAGCTGCATTACTCAGCTGGGAAAAAGTGAGACTAGGTGGTTTTTACAGGCTCTTGATAAACTAAAGCGGGGCCCTTTTAACAGTTTATCTTACAGGAATGTTTTCTTTTTGACGTGCCTCAACTTTTTTCTTGTACAGCCGCTCGCGCAGCTCGTTGATGCGCTTGTCCATCATAGCCACCTCCATGTTGCGCTTGTTTAACAGCTCCTTCTGCTGCTGCAGCTTGGAGTTCTGCTCCTGGTTCAGCCTGTTACGAATCTGCAAAAACCAAAAAGAGCCAAACCAGGCACTTGTTATAGGACAGTCACTTCATTTCGCGTGTTGTCGAGCTGGTTTTTAATACCGTGTTAAATAACTCAGAGCGACTTGGATTGGCTAGGTTCTGATGTCTCTAGTTATATCAGAATATATTATTTACATTCTGATGTCTCTAATGTTGTATTAGAATAATTCTAATGTGCTGCTTCCACACAGGCTGTCAAATCAGCATCTGCAACCATGAATAACTTAAAAAACTCCCAGTGAAACAACGGCCTAATAAACCAGTGGGTATCTCTTAACTACACATAGACTGCAGCCCACTTACAGCAAACGGGTTGAAGGACTGGGCATAAAAGACATTTCAAAACTGAACTCCACCATGAAAAATTAAGTCATAGAAATTTTTTGTTAAAAATTATGTTTAAGCACCAAGACAGTTTGAGCACCACGAGAACCAAGGGATATAAAACCTGTAACAGAAAGGACTGATTCTGCTCCCAGTTCCAAGCTGCTGATGTCAGGAAGGGAGCTGGGAACTGAACTGCAGGCACAGGGACTGGGCAGGGATTTTCTTCTCTCCACGGGGATTAAAGCAAAACCTCCCCAGCAGATGAGGGGAGGGATTACCTTCACGGGTCAAACCAACCATGCAGTCCTGAGAATTACTTCTCCTACTTTCCCACTGGCGTTTTTTGTACCTTCAATAACTCCGACAGCACCACCTCAGTGTTCCAATTTAATGTTACGCGCGAAAGAAACCTGAGGCACATTTGAGTCTTAATAAACGTGTCTGGAATCATTGGGAAGCACAAGAGAAACGTGGATTTATTGAGCCTCTTTGTACTTAGAAATACTCACAAGGTAGATATGCCTTGCATGAATGGGGAAAGGGGGAAAAAAGGAAAAAAGGACCCTGCCTCCTAATTCGTGAAAACACGTGATGGGTTCATTTGCATGTTGTATTTACTCACGTAAAGAAATGAGTGAGACTAACTTTGGAATTTAAATTAACTTTGAAATACTAAGTATATATGAGAGCTGTTGCCTGGATCACAATAAAGTAAATTTAAAAAGCCCTCAAATCCTGATACATCAGCACATGATTAATATTCCGTAACTTTTAAACATAAAAACTGCACCAAATTTCCATGTAAATGGAACATTTAATTACTAACAATGTGAGAAGTACACTTTAGATACAAGTCTTTTGGAGGATGATGATGATAGCGATACAGGGAACGTGTGTGACTACACTGCACCCACAGTGCTCCGTATAGTGCAGGGAATACAGTGCAGCTTATGTTTCTGATGATTCTGTTAAAATACGTTCTTTAATTCTTACGTATTTTGTTCATTAACACCAGACACTATAGCTAAATTTTCACAATATATTTTAAATCTACTTTTATTCCCTGGCCAGTCATGTCTCCAAGTTAAGATGAATTTAAGTGAGCTTGCTATACCCAGAAAGTACCAAAATGAATTCATTTTTTTAAAGGATTAAAACAAATACTAGATTATGTCAACATTCAGTATGTCACTGTTAGGGTCTGTGAAATGCCCTTCAGAACAACTGCACACTTTGTATCACTCTGTGTACGAGCAACAACAAAAACAGGTTAGAAAGCTGCTGAAATTGTGTTTTAAAGAGGGCTTTAGGCTAACTCCAACCTCACACATCAGCAGCATTCCAACACACCAGGAGATGTCCCAGAACCAAATGGCCACCTGTAAGAGCTGTAATACAGCTTTGTAATATATACAGGTAGCATCCAAACAGCACCTCCATCGCTCACCTGTAGCTCTTGGTACAACTTTTTCAATTCCACTGCCGCAGGCCCCGTCATTTGCCCGTTGTACGACTGAAACCCATTCAGTTTCCCCTTCCTCAAATCCTCCAGCTGCTGGGTGAGCTGATCCACTTTTAACACCGCCGCCTGTAGCTCCTGCTGCTTCTCCTGGAACATGGCACTTATGTGCTCAATTTCAGTTGCTAAAGTTAACAAGATTAAAATAACAAAAAAGAAAATTAAGTAAAGCAGAAGTAGTTAACTTTTTAATTTTAAAATTGTTGATAAATACACTGGTTTTAAATCTGGTATGGGCATGCACATATAAAATATTTGTGTGTTGGGAATGTGCTATCAGTCCTAGCATTTCCTAATAGTTATAGAACAGACTTACTCTGACTTTATGCCTGACTGTATAAAACAAACAAAAGGCTGTGCCATACACAGATTTCAGAGAAACACAGCACCTTCTGTAAGACAAAACCCACCCTCTCTGAAATCCTGCTAGATTGACTAGAAATACAGCACCAGTTGCTAGTCACGCAGCGGACTGCAAATTAAATTAAATGAATTACTCAAAATACATACACAGATTGCCGTTCATGATCTTGCTGTAGTCCACTTGGCCCCTCATGGCACGGATTTTTTTCAGCTTCGTCTCCTGGGTTTCGACGCGTTCCTTCAGTTTTTGCAGCTTTTCGCTCTCAGACACAGACTGCTGCTGGCGGCGCTCCTGCTGCTTCAGGTAACGCAAGCGCTGCTCCTGACAAAGGGAGGTTTCAGACAAGAGGTACCCCTTACCCATTGGTTTAACAAAATTTACCTTAGAAAATCCCATCACTACGATCAGTGAGGTTTTTTACTTCCAGAAAAAGTTGCAGCTAGTTAAAATATGTATCAAGCCTCCTTGAAAACCCTCGTAACGTTAATTTAACAGAACTGGTTTAGAGCAGAGATTCAAAATATCCATGAAACTTCTGCTTGCGTGTGTAGAAGGAAACGTGTGTTTACTACGACGTGTGTACGGTTATTACCTTAGCCACCAACATCTGCTGTTGGTTTTCGATCTGCTGCTGCTGTCGCGCAGCCATATCTTGCAGTTCAGAAAGGGTGAGCTCCACGCGGGGATTCCCAACCTGCAGAACACAAAACATCACATTTCTGCATATTAAATTTTCTGACAACAGAAGCCAAATCCTCCCCAGGCCTCAGAGGAGAAATAACGATGGGCATCCGGGAAAGAACAAGGAATCTCGGAGTAGAAAGGAAGGACCAGGAGCAGGAAAAGCAAGAAATAAGAGGCTATTACTGAGCAAACTTTGAAGGAAAAGATATTAGCAGGGCTACATCACTCCTCCTGCATTTCAAAACTAACAAATCATTTAGAAAATCAGAGTAGAAAGGCAATTACTGAAAATTATTTAAAATGTATATAATGCTGTGACAACGTGTGAGACCAAATATTCTGTTTTTAAAATGAAAGTATTGTTTCAGTATATGCATAGTTATACAAATAAATATAACTTAAATCTGTACATTAAATCACTTCCATTTAACCACATTTTTTACTACGCAATTACAAGAAAGAGAGTGCTGTGTCACACGGTAAATCCAGAGGCTGACACTCATCAAATACCTGCTTTGCTACTCAAAACTGCAGAATTCAGTTCAACCACAACTTCAGCCTTTGCACAGAAAGAGAACAGCAGCCTCTGAAAAACTACGCAGGAAAACGGCAAAGCACAGAAAAGCCCAACATCTGCCTGCAGGTACTGACTGCACCGGGGAGGAGCGGGATCACTGCACTGCAATAATGCAGGACACAGCGCAGCGCTTTCACCAGGCTACAGGAGCACACGCTCAGTAGATCCAATTCAAATGACATTGCTTCCTACCCCAAATGTAGTCACTACTGCTGACAAAGAAGAGAATTAAATGGTTTGAGAAATAAATGATCTATTGATAAATAAAGCTCTGTTTCACATAAACGTTACCAAGCGGTCTAAAGATGTGGAGCACTTTTAAAGTTGCTGCACCTCACACACGCGATACAGACACGTCGGACTACAGTTTCTAGAGGAAGTTACTGTTCCTCTTTGAACAGTTCCTACTGAATAAACTATGGAGGAAAATCACAATTCTTACTGGATACTACAACCAGAACTCCTCTTCCTAGTCAACAAGAAATTAGAAATATTTATAGGTGAGAAGTAATTAAAAAAACTATGTATTTACTTACAGTTATAGCTATTCAGAATAGTGGAACTACAACAAAAGGTCAAATCCACTGAAAAGACTAATCTTCTGAATCAGCACTTTGTTAGTGAACAAATTCAATTAATTAAAATTTAAAAAAAAAAAAGATTTAACTTAGTAGCGTGTGCTTTTTTTATTAGGACAAGAGTCCTGCACAACATTCTTTAAAGTCAAATAACGTCAACACACTTGTGGCCACCAGCTAATAAATCAAAGAGAGATATTTTATCATCCATTACAGACTGGAAGGCATTAAGAAAGCGAGGAACTGCCAACCACAGCCCAGAAGTGCCCACCTGGGACAAGATAATAACACCGAAAAACACAGAGGCTGCTCCCAGAAGAGGTCCAGGCTCTGCCTTCCCTTGGCTCAGCTCCTGCCAGAGAACCCCAAGCCCCTGCATCACTGATATTAACAGTAAAAAAGGCGTGGGGAGGTGAATTTAGAGTGTTTTCTCAATGCACATTTGCTCTGTTTTAAAAATACACGATTTGGATCAGACTACGCAAAGTCTTCCCAAAGTCTTCCTCGCTCCTGCCTGGATGATCACTTTAAATCTACAATACTGACAGCTCGCTCTACTCCCAGCTGTAATGTTCAGTGTAACACTGTCCAAGAAATAGAGAGAAGTTTTATTCTGCCAAGAAGCCTTTATAAAAATATATCCAAAAGTATCTGCAGAGGCGTCCTGCGTATTTCAAGGTAGAAAAGCTGTTCCACTCGGTGAAAATTACACATTTTCTAAACGCAGAATGTAACCTGGAATACACGACGGCAATGAGAAACTGGTTTGTAGTAGCACCAGAAACAAAAAACCCAGTTTAACCCAAAAGCTTAGAATTTATATTACTTTAAATAAGCAAATCTGAAAGCCTCTATTTCCTGGAAAAAAGTATGGCATTATTTTGTATTATGTAAAATATAGACGATTAATGACAAGATGAATGCAAATGTCAGCTTCTCCTTGAAGAGGCTGTTAACTGCTGTAAAATGTTCCACTCGGAAAGTGTAATGTCCAAACCCCTTTCATACATGGGAAAAAGGGATAATTAACCATTCAAATATCAACGCTCTACGAGAAATCTCCTCATGTCTACCTCACAGCTTTCCACTGAGTGTCCCTTGCACTTCAAGTAACTACACTGCACTTAGGGAAGAGAAAAGGCAGCTGAGGAAATGAAGTTGTAAACCTGTAGCTTCACTCGCAGTTTGTTCTTTCTCTTCCACATGGCAAAGGCAGCAAACAGACCACGCGGAAATCCTCTTTGATGGCAAATGAGTTATTTTCAGATGGACTGCTGCTGATTTTGGTCTCCAAAAGAGGACAGAATCATTGTCGAAACAGCATGAGAAACACTGAATCCTTCTCTTGCCGAGATCCAGTTGAAACAATCTGCTGGGAGCATCTCCTGTTTGTTGAGTCTGCTGCCAGGAATCTCTGTGCGCAAAAACTGCCTGGGTCCCTCCTCAGAAGCCCAGGTTACGCCAGGCCAAGGCAGCGCTGCATCTCCTCAGCTCTTTAATGAGGTTGGTGGTTTCCTGGATTCTTCATTTCATGCTGTCCATCCTGGTTATTACCCGGTTATTTCACCCCAAAATCCCTCACCAACAAACAGGAGCCCATCCCATCCAAGGTCCAAGCCTCCTCCTCCTCCTGCAGCAGGGAGCCAGTGCCACCCCTCCAGCCCTGCCCGCCAGCGCAGGGACCAAGAAGCCACCACAAATCTCCGCTCCTCCAGATTCCAGGGGTTCATGTGCTCCGTGGTGATACATCAAAGCTGACGTTTTGCTGAACTGCACATTTCTCTTCATTGATTCACAGCAGCATTTACACAGAGAGGAGCTCCAAAATAAAATGCCAGCAAGCAAACACTGCATTATTGGGCACTAAGGAAGTGTTACCTATGGCTCATACAGACAAGGGTACTTGACACCCACGTTCCCTCATTTCTTAATATTGACGAGTATCTTTAAAAAACTGCATTTATTTTGTTTAGCACGCACTTTAAAAGGTCACGATGAGAGACGGCATTTGTAATGAACTGGAGTTTCAGCCTCTGACATTTCCTCCTACTACAAGCTAATATTTTACCATTTGATGATTAATATTTTTGAGACGGGTGAGATGAATGGTACAGGAGTAATTAAATAGTCTGAGAACCAGTTTGTAAGCAGCCTCAAAACAAGTCATACCGTAGGCATTTAATTAAGGAAAGGATCCTCCTTTAATATTTCTTTCCACACATCAGTCTTGTCACTCTAATAATTCCTTTTCTTATTCCTCCTTCCCTGCTTTCTGCCCTCACACTGTGCTGTTGTGGCTCTCACCACAAACTCCTCAGCCCATGCGCTTCTGAGCTCTTATGAAATGGTTTACGCTCACCGTGACCCTCAACAGTACATGAAAAATTGCACCTGAACTCAAAGCATCTCTCTGGCAAGCAGAGGGTACTGCAGTCAAGATGTGGAAGCAATAAGGGCAGACTCCAGTGGTTTTTTGCCTTTACTCCCACCAGAAAACTCTTTTAAGAGGAACCTAATTATGTCGATATTAAAAGAAAAAACCCAGGAGACTGACCTTTTGAAACAGATTATTTTTAAAAAGATGGTAGTTAGGATGTGCTTTGATTTTACACATTTCTTTGCCTCCGTGTCTAAGCCATGAAGATATTTCTCCTTGATCATTTTCTAAGCTTGCACTAGCACGAACAGAAAGTTAGTTTGAAAATAAGAATGGAGCATAGACCAACTCCACACCTGAGACTGCTAGGACTTCAGAAATAAGTGCTTTAAAGGAAACCAACAAATACTGAGCACCTTTACAGGCCACTGCAACGAGTGGCCATCTCACGTTTAGGCTCAGCAGCACCAAATGGCTGGTGTAAAGCACAACACAAACAATTAATTGACAAAGAAAAGAATTTGCCAATCATTTCCTGCACGCTATCTCAGATCTTTTTCTTGGTTTGCAAGAGCCACCAGGTCATTAAGCTCCTTTACCCACTCCCACACCTCTCACCAGTTTCCAATGCCCCGCACTGGGAAGCGCAGGTTTGAGCACCTGAGGTTTCCCAAAACCGGCCACCACCTTCTCTGTGCATCCCTGTGCCATGAATCATGGACAGGGACCTCTGCCACATCACCTCCAGTCTCTTCCCATTGCTCACCTCCATCCTTACTCCCTCATTTACCACTTCTCTGTCAGCGCTGTGGTCCACCCTTCTCTTGTCACCATCAGAGACAAGTCTGAGTTAAACCACCACCCGCCGAGGTCCAGCACCGCCCAGATAAAGTGTAGTGAAGGTAATGCCGTGTGTATCCCACCCGCGTCGTTACTCTGAAATTGTAGTGTAGATAAGGACCATTTAGGCCAAATGGCCTTTTTAGCTAATAAAAAAAGCCATCTGAAGCCCTCCATATCATCCCCTCCCAAAAACACTTGTGATGGTAAAGGTAACCATGTTCTCAGCCAGAATAAATGGGAAAACAAACACTCTTTATCAAGGCTGGGACACCACAAGCGTATCAAAGGCCAGAGATAGTGGGGTGGGGAACACACACACCCCACACAAATCAAACCCCAGCCCTCCCCAAAAACCACAGACCAAGAACAGGATCAGCAGTGAATGAGGGACAGAAACTGCAGCAGAGAGCGAATCCCAAGCAGCAGCAACTCTGGGCTCGTGAGTTAAAGGATTTACTCCCGTGTTGGGTTCATTAATGAGGCACACAACTCTGCCAGGGCAAAAAGAAACCCTCATCTTCACCAGGCGCACGGGGAGGCCAGCAGAGGCCACAGAGGTACAGTAAGTCACTCCTGAGATGCCTTAAAATGCCTGCATAGAAATGCAAAGTAAATACTCTGGTTTCACTGAACACACTGAAAGACTCAGTTTTCTTTAATCTACAGCAGTTTTCAGTTGCTGTTCCTTCCTTAGGGTAAATAAGGGACTATAAAAACTTACCTCTGGATTAGGACTTTACCTCTGTAGAGCTGTGAAATCCCAGAAATCTATAGAGCTAGGTGAGAAACAGAACTGACAGCTCCGGGACTGGATACATGAGTGTGTGAACAAAGGAAGTGAAGTGTATCACATAATTGCACCTTTTCCCAGGACGAAGCAGCCTGACAACCATCAAATGAACAGGAACGGGTCAGGACACTCTGCAGCCAGGGAATTCCAGACTGGGACCAGGGCTCTGACTGCGCCCAGCACCCCCAAAGTGGGAGCTCTCACCCCACAACCGCCAAGGGTGGAAGGGAGCATCCTGCTTCACCTGCCCAATCCAGCAAAGGGGTCCCCAACTCTCCCACACCAACTCCGATGTGAGCAATGCCCATCAGTCACGAGGATGCCCCACAACTGATCCTAGTGCCATGCACAACTTGAGAATCTCACATGAAAACTCATCTATAACACTACAAAAAGACCAAAAACCCAACTAATTTTAGTAAAACTCAAATGGAGGTTTTGCTGATCTCGCCATGGATGACATTATTTCCAGTTTAATGGCTTTATCCACAGCTCTGCCTTGCGTTTCTTTAATTGGGTCAGAAATACGCCGATAGCAGAAATCCATTTGAAAGAACCCAATGACAATAGCATGTGCCTTTTTCAGCTTAATGGAAATGAACAGGCTAATTAAACCCAGCAAAGGCAACCAGAACGCTGGGAATTAAAGGAAAATACACCTAGCGTGTGCTATCTCCTGATAATCAAATAATCCTGACATTAACATTGCAAATGGAGTCTGGCAACTGTACTCTGAAATGCAGAATAAAAATGTTATTTTATTTGTACAAATAGATACATCGAGTTTCTTAGAATTAACACGCTTCAACTGCACCACAATTTACTGAAAAATCTCCCATTATCTATACGTGATAAATCGTTAACATCTCTCAAACTACACCACCTTGTTAGCAATTCCTCCCAACGTGCTGATGCTATTAAGGGACTCGATATAATAAGACATTTAAAGCCAGACTCCAGATTTCCTGTTTTCCCATATTGCTTTCTTAGAAATCTCACAAGTGAGGCAGTTTGCACAGCACTAAAAAAAGGCAGAACCGAACTGAAATCAAAGCAACGTTAAAATAGATTTTCAAAATTAGAAATGGATTGAAGCATACATTGAACTTCTGCTACATGTGAAATAAACTGCTTATAAACCCCTTCTACAATACAGGACGGTAGTATCTGGAACTCGTTAATTTAAAATACTAATTTCTTCCTTGTCCTTGCAGACACTTTTAAGTAGCCACAAAAATCTTAAGCATGTTCCTATTAACTTTAACGTTGGCTAAAATCCCCGGTCGCTGATTTGAATCAAAACATCAACCTCACACTCCTAACAAAAGTAAATGATCTTAAATTATGCATTCCTATCGAAATAGCAGGTCAGTTGTGCACAGAACTTCCGACCTGTTTACAATACCAACCCTCTAAGCTGTGAGTAACAGACACGTTACAACACAGGCTGAAAAACACTGGCCAAGTGCCTTTAGAATTAGTCTTGGAGCTGTGTTTTTCAGGGTCTTTCAGAGAAGCACCATCTTATTCTGGCTAAGTTTGGTTACGATGCACTTATCACTGCTCCAAACAACGTGTTTAACATCTGCGTTGATTCTTCCCTCGAGTAACTGTTGATGAAGTTTTTCTGCGGTGATGCAATGCTGTTTGTATGAGAACAGCAAAACAAAACATCTCCAAACACAAAAGCACTGAAGTATCCTGTCATTGAACGGTATGTTGGGAAATGCAGCGTACGACCTGCACTTCCCATCAACCCCAAGTTGTTAAAACCAAAAGCTGACCACGAGGTGTTGAAGCAATGAGCTTTCGATCACGTCTTAACACTTAAAAATGATAACAAATGCATCTAACAAAATCTGATTAACCAAGAATTTCAAATCACAGACAAGGAGTTACAAACCCCAACCTGGTCTGCATTCCCATCGTGTAACATCCAAACCCACAAGCATTTGAAGTACAAAAGCTAAGCAGTGTTTAAACAACAAGTCCCCTGAAGTGCCAAACTGTATTTTGAAGAGTAATGAATTACCTGTTCGCTATTTTCCCATGCAATTGTAAGAGAGCACATCTTTATTTTGCAGCACTGCCCATCGGCCGTACACATTCGCGTTGCTTCAACGTGCTCCAGCTCCATGTCCTGGTATTTTCCGTCTACACCAATGGTTTAACTCTTTGCTGTCAAATCACACCTGTACACATCCCATGGGCTCCTGCACGGCTTTTTGGCTCAGTGCAACCAACGGGACGCAGGACATTTTTAATCTGATTCCCTATGAAATAAAGGTTTCCCCCAATTCTCTGTCAATCTGAAAAGCTGTCTCTCCGCGTCCATCAGCAATCAGCTAACGGAAAAGGGCAGTGGATTTTGCCAGCAGTGAAAGACCTAATCACGGCAAGATCAGGCCAGCTGTCAACTGCAATCAGCTTGATTCACTGCACTCCTCATACTCAATGGAAAATGGTGAGCAATACACAGCTCTTGCACAGTTATCAGGTTAAACTGAAAATACATACAGAAAAATTAGCTTCAAAAACACACAGATTATTTGTTCCACTTGTACTTCTGTAGTATTACAACTCAGTGCAAAAACTGGATACCAGACAGATCAGGAAAATCATTACTGTATTTAATTTTACTGTTTAAAGTGACAGACAACCATAGCACCTGAAATTTCACGGAGAGTTTCTTTATTAACAGTGACTGCCGAAGATAAAAGGCAAACACTACAGCCAGAATAGATACCACGATCTCATGCAAAATGCCTTTCCAGTGTTTGCTGCATGCTTTTCCCTACGTACTTCAGCCTTTTCTTAAATCTTGCATGCAGCACGATGAATACGTGAGCCAGCAATAAAGCTAAAGCGTGTGTGGAATGGCGTAAATCAAGAAGCTGTAAGTCAGAGATTGCAGCAAGCCAAAACCTAGACCAAAGGATTTTTAAACACTAAACATCACAGTAAATACTCAACTCCATTAACAGTTTCTTGTGTATCTAAAAAGTATGATATTGTGGAAGATAAAAAGTATCAAAAGCTGTCATTTACCTTGTCAAACTCCCACAGGACAATCAAGTTCCCCCTCTCTTCGTTCTCTCGAGGAAGCAATCGAGGCGTGACTCAGTGCGCTCACACAAGAGACCCAGCCAAGTGGGTCTCCATCAGGGCACTGAGGAGCTGCATGCCCAAGCACAATACAGCGAGCAGCCCGGCTGCATTAAGAACAGCTTCTTTTTAGCAAGCAAGAAAAGGTACAAGCTGAAGAGTAAGATCATCCAGCGGGAATAAGAGGAAAAACAAGTTCAACTCCCCTGCTCCTGAATTAGCCAGAGGGACTTTCGTTTGCTCCGCTTTGATCTGAGGAAGGCTGCAGGGGAACAACCCCAACAACAAATGGGTCTGGAGGCAGCTGGAGACAGCAGCAGCACAGAAAGGTTCCCCTGCCTGGGAAAAGCAGAGGGCTGGGACTGGGGTGTGCCAGCGTCCGAGGGCGAGAGGGACGGGAAGCTAAAGGAAAAGTCAGTGACCACCACAGGTGTGTCAGGGAAAGGAGCCGCAGCACCGAACGAGGAAAACCACGGGGAGTGTGGGAAAGATGGGAGGAAACACCAACCTGCAGCTGGCACGGCCACATAAAAGAGCTCTGAAGGTGGCTGAAAGGGAAGAGTTGGCCGTGCAAGTGCCAGAAGTCCCCTGCTCAGCACCGAAAGCTGCTGGGAGACCGAGGGACAGTGTGGACTCTCAGGCTTTCACCATTAATGAATTTCATCATCTGTCTCTGGTAAACTACAGAAGTAAAGGAAAGAACAAGTCCCATCTTCCTTACAATGACTTAATATTCAAATATTTGGCTTTAATAAAAATGATACTAATGTGGCAGCAGCAAAAGGATACAAGCGTGACAAAAGGCACTGAAGCTGACGGTGCTGGTGCAAGGACTGTGAAGGCACAGCAGCGTTTAATGAAAAATTACAAATGACCTCTTTAAGCAATGTTTACTTTGTGAGCTAATGAGTATAACGTGATACATCGGCTGAAGCACTCATTTATTCTGACCTATTCTAACTTTATATAAGGGCCAAGCAACTCAGGATCCCAATGTGCGGTGTCAACTGGAGGCAACTCTCCACAGCCTGCATTTAGTCGGCAATCCAGGGAAAAGAGTGAGTTGTGCTGCTCCGTGGTCACAACACAAATACATGAGAAGTACCACCAAAATTAGAGGTTAAACAAATAAATGGACCCTTCCATGGACATGTGCAGCTAAGTACTGCTGTAAAACCGCAAAGCCATGCCATTCAGACAGATAATTCATCTCCAGAGTGACAGAGATTAAAAATCATGTAAATACATGGAAAGTCATGGAGGAGACCAGTTGTTTCACAAAGTCCCAAGTGGGTTCCAGGAGTATTTCCTGTTCCCAATTAGTCAAATAACCTCTAGACTCCTCAAAACAAATGAAGTCAGATATTAAGAGCTAATTTTAGTCATAAACTAATGCTATCATGATTAAAATTGTAACAGGAAAATGATCACAGAATAAGTGTGTCGAAACTTTGCAAATTATTCTCATACAACATAAGCATCGAGTAACTTTGTCCATTATGGACTGGAATATATTTGAGACTGCACAGGCCTTGTCAAAACGCTGCTCATGATGTCCAAATGATGGGATTCTGCCTAAAAAGTCTACAAGAGGCCTCAGAGCGAGGGATGAGCTCAGCACCATTTCATTTTCCACAGCTTCACGTAAGCTCTTCCCATGACATCCCAGTTATTTTCTTGTGGAGCTGTTACCCTCCATAACTGCCCTTTCCTGAGGTGTGGGGACGCTGGGATTTCCAGTCCAGCAAGAATTCAGAAGTTATTTGTGTGCATTAAAATTACCTTTAGTCTGTAATATTTTTTTTTGCTTCCTAATTTATTTTTCCCCCTTAAGTCTTTCAGCTGGATCGGTTTTTCTATTTTTTGAAGCACCACTACCAGCAGCCGGAAAAGGCTTCCCAGACTTAACCAAGGACTGCGTCAGCCCCAGGAGCACCCAACCTCCACTGCACTGACCAGGGCTGGAGATCCAAGTCTGATGGAGGAGGCTGCAGAGGGCCAGCAAATCCCCCCTCTGAGGGGTAAAGATCATTTTAGGAACGTTTGCCTTAGACAAGGGAAAACCCTTGGCTGCAAAGGTCGCAGATTGAGTAATTATTATCCCCTTAAGTAAAGCAATAAAGTTGCAGCAGAAAATTAGGAAAACTTGGATCAGACTTCGCTATGAGACCCCTGAAAGAATCCACATTTCCAAGGCTGACAGAGTTATTAATTCATTTTAAACAAATTTGATTAAAACCCGTCCTATGTGAATGGCAGCGTCTTCCAAGCACATTGTTAAACGTTACAAACAGAAAGCACTTAATACTTACAAGCTTATATTAAATTGAATTTGCAGCTCAGGTTGGAAGAACAACTTCTATTCCAGACTGAGCTCTTTATCCTTCAACATTTCAAACGAGACACTTCAAGCAAGTATATATAACGTATTTCTCTTCTCCTGGGGGTACTATGTCTGTTAAAAATGTCATTTGTTTGCCTTTTTCCTCACATTTAGATTTTCTTGTACGTTTGCCTGACAGATTAAGGAAACCTGTAATTACATATTAATACCTGTATTAATATTATAACAATTAATACTTGCCTGTGCAAGTATACACCAGACATCTCTGAAACTTCTTTATCAGAGGCTTTTGAGGACACATTTTAAAAGCTCCAATTGTCGTATCATAAATGTATGACAAAATGTATATTAGATGTTTAATACCTTTATCTGGTCACACTTGTACGTATCAAATGGTTTAAACTAATGAACAACATGCAGCTCTACTCTAGGATTTTGGCACCAGGTGTAAATCCATCCAAACTCTATCCTCTGACAAGCAGCACCAGAGGAACTCAAGAGCAGTGTCGTTCCTTTTCCTCCTTTACATGAGCTTCTTCTACACTGAAGCCAACACAAATTCCACAGTGAGAGGTAAAACCAGGTTCCACTTTGTATTTCTAGGCAAAGGCTTCAGTCAGTACCTATAAAAAACCTTATGGTATCAGTCTCTCTAAATCAGGAAAGTGATTTTAATAACAGAAAGAGCAAAAATAAGTCAAAGGAGTGGTACAGGAGAACACAAGCTGACATTTTGTTAAACTACCAAGTAGAAAAAAGATGTAAATGAAGCAGCTACAGACAGCAAGTGCTGTCTTCACATACAGCATTCCCACTCATCTGTTCAGCCCAACACACTTTACTTCCATCACGTTCCTGTGCTCTCTCCTTTTCTCCCTCCCGAGCTGCATCCACTCGCTTGATTTCTCATCTCCAGGACGTTTCTGGGTTCCCTGACTGCTGCTCATCCACACAACCATCACCACCCCTCAGCTCTGCCTGGGACCTCCTCAGTCCCCTCTGATCCCCTTCCCCTGGGGACGGGTGGCTCTCAGTCCCTCTCCTGTCCACCACTGACCCCCAGTGGCTACAACCACATTTGCTCTGGCTCCTTGCTCCTGACCGCTGCTGCTGCCGTGGAATGAGGCTTGGATGTCGGGGCATCTGGCAGCAAACAGGACTCAGAGTTGTGTGACCAGGCTTTCATGGCCACTGATTGTCAAGCTATAATTGAGGTACGAAGGAGCCTCTGGAAGTCACCCGGTTCAATAACCCCAGCTTGGACCAGTTCAGACTGCTCAGGACTTTATCCAGATAGGCAGAAATTCCTCAGACTGACTGTTACTCTCATTTCCCCCAATATTTAATGAGAATTTCCCTCGTAACAGCCCCTGTCCAAGTCCAACCAGCGCAGTTACGCAGGCAGAAGAGGAGGAAGAGGCAGCGATTCTGAGAGAGGAGAATCCCCCTGAGACCCTGTGCAACCTCCCCGCAAGGGACACATTTGGGTCTGTAAATCCTGTCCCCACACCTTTGTGTAAGGGTGGAGAGGGATCAGACCCCATTGTAGTGTAATGTAAAGTTACAAACAACAGCAAACCCCAAAAACTCACCTTGGGAATACGAGAACTCGTCAAGTTACAAAATCCCACATAGTTTTTCCTTTAGCTTTACCGTGCAGAATGCAAAGCTCTCGGATGAGCCCATACAAGTAACTATTCTCTCCACACCACCACCAGTTTCACTGCTTGAAGAGACCTAGCCTGTTCTATTTAACATTAAATCCTTATTTGGAAGACAAACTAATTAAATTTAAGCATTTATATAATGTGATTTTAAGCTGACCATTATTTAAACAGTTGCTAATCAAGCACGTAGAGCTCCAAAGAACAAAAAACCCCCGCTGCATGTGACAAAATGCCAATAACAGAATTACCCAAACTGAATTCCAGACAGATCGCTCATCACTTTTTCCAAGAGTATTGATTCAAACATTAAAGCAAACATTCACCTAAAGTTTTCCACGCATGCCACTCTTTCACCTCTATCCAGACGTTAAGTAAAAATCAACTATTTCATCATTAAAGCAGTACACATACCAAAAATGTACCTGAATGCAGGATATTTGGGAAGTTTTGAGCTGTCTTCAACGTTCCATTGGTTGCATTGATTTTAGAGCTGGTCTAGCACTCAGCACGCCAGTACCAGTGAATAAGCCTAATGCATTACGTAAGTGTAAGCTGATTAAACCCTTGATCCTGAAGCCACCTCTTTTTCCCCCTCCCCCCCTGATTGGTACAACTGAAAATCTAAGTTTTACACACTTTCAAAACCTAATTTGTACCATTTTTGGCATAAAACCCACCACAATTTACATTCATAAAACCTCTCCAGGTTTTAGTCTTTCTTGTGTTTTAATAGTTTCCTAAACCTGATAAAAGCCCCTGTTGAAGCGATGAATTCCCTAATAAATTTTATTTTTGTGCCCAAACTTCTGTTGTTTTTTAAAAATCTACACCAAATGACACACAGGCAGCAGTGCTATCCAAGCTACCAGGTCTGAGCTGTATCATACAAATAAATGAACAGCAAGTTGAACTAAACACAAAGCCACGCTATCCTAAACTTCGCTGCTGCCAAGAAGTGAGATTAGAAGGTACACGGCGCGTGCCAGCCCTGATTTCCACATACTCTGTCCCAAAGGAAGGGTACGTGCTGTGATCTACACCGAGGAACATCACCAAAGAGCTGCAGAGCTCCCACCTCCCCGCATTGTCCCGGTGACAAAGGGACAGGATAAAGGGCGCGGGCAGTAGCGGATATCGGCCGCTGCTCTGCAAACAGGGCCGTGGAGAGCAATAATACACGATTAGCTGCTCTGAATGGGGAAAATGCCTTCCAGCAGGCCCACACGCCAGACAAAACCCGCTGCAAACTCACCGGATAACTTTGCTGCCGCGTATTTTGTGTGTACGTGTGGGAATTCCAGATGCCATTATCAGGCAATACACAAGCCCAGAATTGCTCAATCTGCACAATTATTTTTAACATTTTAGTCCTTTAAGACATCTCAGCTTGAACAAGCTGATCTGTTTGCTTTTAAACTTTTTAAGTGTTATTTTCCCCTGAGAAAGAGCCCTGTGTGTTATTTGGAAATTGCCAGTGACTCAGAGAGCCAATACAACCATGAATTGGTGAGCTCACCTCTTTTTATTGACATTTGAAAATGTTTAAAATAGTCAACTAGAGCCCTAGCGCCTCAGCAGAGGCAGCAGGATGGCTCTGAGCACATGAGAGCAGAAATAGCTCTGCAGTCTCCATTAGTATTGAGGATGAGGAGAGAAGAAAGTAAAGTGAGCTTCAATTCAGGAGCAGGTGGCTTTTAAGCCATGATATTTTGAAAGAGATGTACTATGGTTTACTTGTAAAATAGATGTTCACACCAGAATTCACCGTGTGCCACCAAACAGGTTGCCTATGCTATGTAATACTTATTTTAAATTACAAACCTAGTAATATTTTAGTAAAAAAAATAGCCATAGAAATTAGCTGAGTATAAAGCATAAAAACCAGTATAAAGAGGTGGCTCTGAGGGGAATGAAACCCATTCTACCAGCAGCTGAAAACATCCTGACCCATAGAGACATTCTTGTGTTTTAACACAGAGGCTATGTCACGAATCCACCCCAGTGAGGTAACTCCAACAAGAGCAGCTGTCTGGACAGGCAATGTAGCATGAAAGAATAACGTAGCTGGTTTTTTTCTTCACACAGGATAAGACAGAGGAAGACAGATTGGGAAACGCAGTAATTAATAAAACTCTGGAGGGTCCTCAGATCACGTAAGTGACAGAAAATTTAGAGTAGTTCACAAAACAGCCACATTCTCTCATTCACGTTAGAACAAAACCAAACAATCGAAACAGGACAAGATCTCCACATTTTTCACCAGTTCTCACCATAACAGAGCTTGCAAAACAAGAATTTCAAAGACATCAAATATTTGAGTGGGACTGAGCCAACTCCTTCAGGATTCATTACCTACCCCATTCTCAGCGCGTTTCTCCATGGGTAGATTTATGCCATTTCTTTGGTTCTGGCCTTGACGTCCACCTGAAAGTAGAGCAGTGCTGTCAGTGCAAAGTTCACTTTGCAACACAAATGGTTTCACTCTTGAATCTGTTCTTTCTGAGCTTTTTTACAAAGCTTTTACCTGAGATTTTTTGTTCTGCTAGTTCCAACTCTTTTTTATTCAGTTTTTCTTTGTAAGCAGTGGAGTCAGCAGAAGTAACAGGTTTATGGCACAGATTTCCTGTTAATGGGACAGACGTGCAGCTCTACCTGTGTGCAGGCAGTGATTTCAGAAGGGACTGAGTGCGACTATGGAAATCTCATATTTCTGTGCCCACAAGTGGCAGCAGCTTCAGTTGAGCACATTATAAATGAATATAGCAGAGGAAGCTTTTCCAGCGCCTTATAAACAACTTAAATGTACGAACTGATCCATAGGTCAGTGATTAATTAAAAAAACCTTGCATGCATGGTTTAGAAGCGACAGTTTCCTTGTATGTGAAACTCTGTGGCTTCAGATGTATCTTAAATTTGTTAGCACACTTGACATTTGTATTCCCAAAGGATGACTGAGCATTTTACAAAGTACCTAATGAATACAAAAATCTCTCCTACATCACTGGGCCTGCTATTTCTGGCGTTCAAAGCACCCAGCAAGCACTCAGAAAAACTGAAAGAAACGGCAGCTCAAAGCAATACGGCCTGAGCCAAGACCTGAAATTTGGCTGTCAGCAGCAGTCAGATGAGCTGAACGAGTGCGGATAATCTGAGCAGGCAAAAATACATCTCGCTTCCAGATTTGCCTTCCCTGTCCCTCAGTCTGACAGCCATTAACACAGCCTCAAAGCCGTCTCATAAATGAAGTCCAGTCTATACCAGTTAGATCAGAAAACTGAAATCCCTCTATTTCTTTATTCCAGTCTTTTAAGAAAGCCCCACTTAATACAGCAGTTTTATAGAAATGCTATTCCAGTAGAACCAAGCAGACCAGCAGTTTTCAAGGTGCAAATTAGCACCGTGTTAAATATCTCTACACAAAGTACTGAGAAAGTAAAACCCCTGAGAGCTCTGCCAATGATGGCTGCAAAGTAGAATTTAGTTTCTAAAGGCGACAGAGTAGTTTACTGAGTCCTTTCTCTGGGGCAATTAAAAGAACAGGAGGTCAAAAAGAACAATCCCACCCTCTCAAAATGTAGGGATTTCCTCTTAACAACAACAAAATGCATTAAGCCTCTAATACCCACCAATATTTTTGGATGGGTATTAAGCAGAATAGAAACCAATCTTACTACAAAAATATTCCTCAACAGACTGGTAGAAATTACTCTAGGGAAGGGAATTTGAGGACATGAGTAAATGTGCCACTGAGGAAGGTTCAAAATGGCTTTGTCACAAGAAGTTTTATCACATGTATCCACTGAAGTTCACTGAAAGAACTGATAACCAGCAATGGTTTACGTACGTGTAGGTAGCCCCACCAGAGGGAACTGCACTTACTCTGCTCATTGCTTTCGGCTGGTGACTCCTCGTGACGAAGAAAAAACTTCACCTCTTCCCTGCGGGGCCCCCATTTCTGCAGGTGGTCGAACATCATGTGGTCAAAGGGAATGGGACGCTCTGCAAGCACAAGACCAAATAAAACCTTATCACAGCTATTTTACATTAAGCTCAGTTTTACACAACTCTCATTAGGCATCAGGACGTCTTTTTTAATGTAGCAATTCAATCTCTGCAATGTGTTTTATACAAACTGAGGGGAACAGGCACCAACTGCTGAACAGCAGAACCTGACCACTTCGCAAAACCATACAGAAAATATCAGTGTTCAGAAAACCCAATTCAGGAATTCTCCATCCCAACCTGTTCCACAGCGCTGATCTCTGCACCTTTGCTCCCCAGCACCACCATGGATATTCCGTGCTGTTATTAAACGATTCATTCAGGCTGCACCTCCGGGTTCTCCCTGGCACTGAAAGCCTTAGCAGTGTATTGACATTTCTCCTCCCAGGATGTGAGCAGGTGCTCCCACCCCAACACCCCACACCAGACATTAACTCCCAGTGCATGTGGAATTACTGGCAAATATTTGAGCAAACACAGGCTAAGTTCAGTGCAGCAGGCTCTTTGTTTCCCCCCAAAGAAATGTAAAACACTGTCATAGTGTAGTTATTTCTTTCAAATTGATCAAATATGTTCTTACTATGAGGCTGCACTCTATATATTTAATAATTCAAAATGAAAATCCATATGAAAAGCAAAGTTTTCACTGTTTTCATCATTTTACTTGCATTTATTTTTAAATGTTTTCATTAAGGTAACAAAATCTCCCTTTTAAGATCTAATACTAAGCACACTATTAAAAGGTATTCTCTAATCAGAAGAAAATTATACCAGAAGAGATTTAATGAGCTTTCCTAATCAGTCAAACAGATATTGCTACAGAAAATCATGCCTGAATGGAAACCAGAAGGTGCAGTTTGCACTGTTATTTGTAAAAAGCAAAACGCTCTCTGTCCCCACAACCCAAAGCACTTCCAGGCACAGCACCGCTACCAATTTGTTATCCACTTCATATTGAACCCATTCGATATGGGAAGACAAAATAATTCAAAGACGTAAAAGCTTGGGAAAACCACATCACAAATACTGCTTTTCATAATGACATTTACCTAAATTTGTATGTATTCTGAACAACAAAAACATACGTCCTGATACTCAGTTGTAGAATTTAAAGAACACACTTGCATCACTTGATTCACAACACATTTAATACAATGAAGTGTCTGCCAAAATCCATCACATCAAACAGGTACAGCCATTAACAGAGTTTAGCCACAGGTGGGTCCAGCAGCTTTCGGTGGGGAAGGGACATTTAAACCACAAGTTAATTCTGTTCATCAGCTGATTGCTTACCCAGCTTGCCTAAAAAACCCCACAACAAATCACAGCATCTGGATTTAACAAAAACAGATGCTTTTCTTTTCTTTTTCTTGTTCCTCAATCGAGTGGACTCCAAGAAACATTGTCAGTGTGTTTATGCACCCAAGAATAAGGTCAGTGGCTTTTTACAACTCAGTTCTTGAAAAGGAATTTCAGAAACACGATTTTCAGGTTTTTCAACTCCTGAAGTCAGGTGAGATTTCAAGCCCTTTGAAGCACATCCACTAAAATTGCAGCATGAGTCTTCTAAAGATCACAGAGTGTAAAACTATTTAAATGGCTTAGTTCAGAGACTGTTGGACACAGAAGATAAGGATCTTTAGGGATTTTTCCCAAATTGCGGGGTAAACCTAGTGAGAACTGAAGCTTGACAACAAAGTACCAAGAACCCGGATGTGTGACCAGGGCTGGGCTCACTCGGAGAGGAGAGGAGAGGAGAGGCTGCAGCATCGCCCCTCGTTAGGGCGGTCTCCCGTTACCTGTCTCCCATTAAACGTAAGGCCCTGACCCCAGGAGCTATTCAAAATAAAAGGTTTCATTTATGTAATGTACCCTGAAGAATCAAGGCTAATGATTTTCAGATATGACCACGGACAGAAATGGGAAAGTTGTTTTCTACTACTTTTGCGATTCTTCCACAAAAGCAATGTGGGATATGCTGTCCTAAATGTGACAGAAAATGGGTTAAAATAATAAGAGCAACATCATCACCACTGAAACAGGGAAAAGTGAAGCAGCACTCATCATTCTGTGCAGCAAAACTGACTGAGAACAGAAAGAGGAAGAAGGAAGGGACATGAACACTTGACACAAGATGTGATGGGAATTGAAGTCCCCACTCCTTCCTTTAAATCCCTTCCTTGAAACCTTCCCATTCAGACAAGTGGCAGGAAGACAGCACTGTAACACAAACACAGTCAATGTGCTGTAGGTCAGGACATTTTCTGGAAATCTCAGTTCTTCCAGAACCAAAACCCAGACAAACAAAACCCCTGCAGCTGAACCTTTCCCAGTTGTCGGAGGTTCAGATGTATCTGTCAGTAACTGCTTTCACAACACTATTTCAAACTTCAATTTTCATTTTGTAAAGTTTAAATAGAAGAGAATGAAGAAAAGGTGAAAAGGTGAAACAGGAGGATGGGTGTAGAGTAATAACAGGTTGGTAATCTGTTTTAATAACATGTTAAAAAATTACCTAGAGAACGTTTGTTTTCATGACTAAGTGGAAAACCATGATATCTGCATTTATCCCTCATTACTGCAAAAACTGCCTGAGATTTTAAGCTGGATGAAAATGGAGAACTGAGCTTGACTCCTTTTCTTTTAAGCAAACGTTCTGGAGATGGGCGAGCTTTAAGTGTTCTGAAGTGACCGAAACACCCCGAAAGACCAAAACACATCAGTGGTTCAGAAGAGCATTGCAAAAATCCTTCTGTTGGAACTCTATATCCACTGTTTAAAACAAAGCAAGTTTCTGAATTCAGAAGCTGCTTTTGTCCCGATTCCCAGTCCCCTGCTGTTTGCAATTACACATTTGTGCCTGCTGGACATGAAACCAGAACACAAAGCCATGGATTATCTCCATAGCGGGGAGTTCACTGCAGTGAGGATGAGTCTGAGGTTTGCACAATTACACTCGTAGTAAATGCTGCTGCTTTCAGTCACTTGTGTCTGTGTTACAACTAAATTCAGGAAGAGCAATTAATACAAATAACTGCAGGGCATTCCAGATGTAAATGAAGAGAATAACTGGGTACTGGGTGGATGTAAAGGTTGAAATCCATTCTGTCTTGAAACCTACTGCAAGTTCCTCGTGTCACCCCATCTCTCGCCCTCCTCACCAACTGAGGAATGAGGAAGAATATTTCATGGTCTGTTTTTTTCTCCTGTTACAGCAAGAAAAATCTGTGCAAAAAGAAGCAGCTTCAAATTGGCAAAGCCCAAGGTGCTACAAAGTGTACTGATGCATCAGGCATGAATGCTATTGACTTCAACTTTTGCTCACCTCAACTGTTACTCAACTGGAAAGGAGGGAACAGAGACTGAAATCCAAAACTCAAAGGCAAATAAACCGAATGCTTACACCATGCAGCTCTGAGAAGAGGCAGCTTCTTACCTCTAATACAAACAACACCTCAACTATTTTACAGCTCTTGGGTAGCTCCTCAATCATTTCTTTGCCATGCAAAAGCAAACAGAAAAGCTAACATAATAAATCAGCAAATATATTTTCCAACAGCAAAGCTATCGTAAACTTCCTCTGAACTCCAGAAATCTTTCATATTTTTTGAAGCCAAGCTTGCATGGATTCTAGTGACATTTTTCTGGAAGACAAACGGTCTATGTCTGTCACCCTCTAAAAATAAAATGAAGTCTTTCTCATCATATACTTTAGGAAATGACCAAGCTTTTGGGCACACAAGCTGGTTTTTGGACCTGATATTAAAACTACAAGCTACAAGGCCCATAGCTTTGAATGTGAACAGACACACATTACTTGGTTGGGTTACTTAGGAGAGCCTGTGGCTACCTGCAGAGCAGAGGAGTTGAGCACATCCACAAGACAACGGGTAAAAGTCCCAGGGTTGAACAAGCTGTGATTTTCTGTGTTAACTTTTGGGCTGGGTTTTACTTTCCAAAGCGCTCTCTGAAAGGGCATTTGTGGACCTCTCTGGAGGAGAGCGGCTGAGGGATCAGAGGCAGCGTGAGAGAGGAGAAAAAATACTTCTCTACCGGCACAACACGCTGCAGTTTCATTGCGCACTGCTTCACACTTCCCACTCAGAAGCATGGTTTAAGTTGGTTGTTGTTGTAACTGTTGCATTTAACCGTTTAGAAGCTTGTTTTCTACATGAGACATCTTCTGCTCCAGGCAAAACT
>NW_010198684.1:19020-24881 GCF_000695765.1 Mesitornis unicolor | reverse complement strand
TTAAGGGAAAGAGTTCAGTTCAGGTCTCAGGAGCAGCTGAAGGGAAATATACCATATTTCTACCTTGTTAAAATAAAATAAAAATCAGGTTGTTTCACTGAGAAAGGTATTGTACTTTGGGGTGTGAAGGTGAGACCACTAACAGATTTTGTAACCGTACCCTGCATTTAAGAACAAACAAAATGCTGAAATTCCTGTCACAGAGACCTAAACCCAGTGTGCAGGACATCTCTTCTGCTGATGGCACAGACCTGTCTGAGAGATGCAGAAACACACACAAGTGTTTCATTTCCTCTTTCATTCTCTCTAATCTCTTCTGTTCACACTTCAGTGGAGTAGATCTGTACAGGTACCACCTTGGGTATGCAGCAGGTGAAGCTGGGTTTGCACAAGAACCTTCATAGGAGTTTTAAGAGAAACTTGGAGCCACGAGCACATTTGTAGCTGTGTTATTTTAGAAAACTGGGTAAGCTCCGATGCTCAAAATGTAATAGGTAACAACCAGCTGAAATCAGTATTAACATGTTCTACTCCTGGTAGTATCTAGATCTCCACTGACTATAACGGGACCAAAGACGCATCATTCACAGGGTGGACACCAACATTTAGCCTTAGTCTCTCTATCACAGCTTCCTGGATAAGTTTTATTTCCCGCTTTATAAAAACTTGTAGCTTTAGGTATCTAACACTTCAAGAAATAACGTATGACATCCACAGCTAAAATATTTTCTCAGCCTTGGAAGTTACTTCAGAAAACTCGTGTTTGCACTTGCAGGGCTGCAATGCCGAGTGTCGCACAAAGACGCTGTGGATCACTGGCTGTCCTTCCCAGTCCCCTTTCAAGTTATTTGACAACATTCTCTGCATTTTTCAAGAAGTACACCCTGATGGTATTGCGAAAGCAGTGCCATATACATTACATTTTCACAGATAAGTGACTGGAAATACTAGGGATATTTGAGTGCTGTTCAACTCAGTCTGCAGATCTATTTTAGAAATTTGTGATGCATTCGGCATCATAAACTCTCCATAATCTAAACTTCCAATTTGAAAAACTTTTAACCCTCCTGTAAGTTTTCTCCCTAAAGACAATTTTCTAACTAAGAGTGAACTGAATTTGTATTCCTAGAGCCACAGAAAAGCTTAACCTCTCCTCTGCACGCTCTTGCCTAAACTCTGTGAGTTCCCATCCAGTGAGGGAATTACTTCTTGAGGCACCTTTTCCCTTTACAAAGTCTTACAATGGGTTAGAAAAGAGGAGGAACAGTTTCCCCAGGAGGAAAATATTCTAGATGGCTAATACTTAAAAAGCTCCAAAGGCACCTGAATAATGCCTGTGTTGTCTGTTTGACAAAAAGCCCCTGATCAAAATAAAACCCTTCTATGCAAAATTCAAGAATTCAGTATCAAGTCGTAACCTCATGACCAAACCTGACAGCTTGCATTACACACAGTTGCAAGAATCCATCTGGAAACTGAATCCACAACGGGGCTGTCTGACACACTCTCAAAAACTGCCTACTCCGTTACTCTGTGGAGTAACAACTGCAACACAAACAGGACACGGGCACCACTACCTGCCCCAAGGAGGCTGTCACATCAGAGAGGAAATGTTCATGAGGAAGCTGGAGATACTGTGTCCATTTCCAGACAACATCTGCTATTCGTGACTAAGAAGGAAAACAAAATCTGTACTCATTCTTAAATGTCAGGTTGTGTTTACAGGCCTAATATCGAGGAAATTGGACTGGACAGAATGCAGGTGGTGATCTGATCTGATCTGCACCCACTTACTGTAAGAGAAGCTCACTGAGATTCTGTATTGTCATTTAAATACCCTCCATCCTATGTATGCTGTATCCTATTTGAATAAATGGCTTTAGAAATGAAAATACTCTCTTCTCTCCTTGTTTTTTTCCTTTTAGGATGGGGATACTGAATACTTTGTTTATGTGATTTGAAAAATTGACATACAGAACACTAACATATCTTACACATGCATTTATCAAATACTCCATGCTGAGGAAGAAAACAGCAGAGGGGAAAAAAAAGTCAGGAACTGCATTAATCTCTGTAAACACTGAATTCCCATGCTTTGCATCCAAGTTTGCTAGAAAAAAACAAAGTACAATTTGGCATCATTAGTACTGAAAAGTCAGTCTTTCCTTTTTATAATGGGTACATACATTTAAATCCATTCCCACTGAGCACTTCACTCACCATTTCCACGCCACACTTCAGCCAGATGGCAGCTCCCCTCTCCAGGCTCCTTGCAGAACTCCACCACATCGCGACAGGTTGTTTCTGGGGTAATGGGAACTTCTGTCAAAATCTGCTCGTTGTTGCTCAGAAACACAGTCAATATCATCTGCGAGAAAGGAGGAAAAGCAGCAGAGTATTAAAAACAATGACAAGGATAAGATTATGGGTAAGACTGACGATCCCCCTGTAAATCAAAATGTGTGCTTATGCTGGTTACCAGGAGCCATCAAAGGAGTTTTCAGTTTCTTGTAATTTTGCCAAAGCTTTAGTCCTTTGTGTTGATTTTTTTTTGACAGTGCATCGAATTGACAATTTTTAAAAATCCTTCGGTTGAAATGGTTCAGTTCTGTCTGAAAATAAGGTGAGGAAGAAAGGAACAAGTTTCGGCTACGTAAGATGCTTGAAATCACAGCATTTAAATGTTGCAAATAAATACATACTTTGGCAAAATAACCCGAAACTTCCCAGGTGGGCAACATGATGGCAATCATTTTTGCAATTTGTCTGAAGATACAGCTGTATTTGGTGTAATTTTAAGCCTCTGGTTAAATGGTAAGTCTCAGAGTTAAAAAAAAAATAAAAATAGAAGGAAAAAAGCCACAATTTCCGATGTGATTTGCTCAGTATACTTCTAGAGCTGAAACCCTTGAAAAGTCAGGTTTTTGTGTGCTCCCTCAGCCCTGCTCCCCGAGCTTGCTGTGTTATGGGACTGAGCACACAACCTTCCCAGAGGTACCGAGCGCTGTCCTCACTCAAAGGTTCGACTTCAAAAGGCTCCTTCTCCTCCAGTGACTGCTCCCAGCTATTCCAGCTGGAAAGTGGCCACCAAACAGAAAATCCCTTTTCTTCCCCTCCCTCTGCTTGACACATTCAAGGTGACTCAAGGAAAAGAGAAAGGAGAAAAAGTGGGATGAAATCTGTACAGGAAACCGAGCTTGCTGTGTTATGGGACTGAGCACACAACCTTCCCAGAGGTACCGAGCGCTGTCCTCACTCAAAGGTTCGACTTCAAAAGGCTCCTTCTCCTCCAGTGACTGCTCCCAGCTATTCCAGCTGGAAAGTGGCCACCAAACAGAAAATCCCTTTTCTTCCCCTCCCTCTGCTTGACAACATTCAAGGTGACTCAAGGAAGAGAGAAAGGAGAAAAAGTAGGATGAAATCTATACAGGAAAAAGTCTGGCACCGAGAGCTGGTACTGGTCTGGGCCACCGTAAACTTCTGTTCAGATTCCTTGCCCCAGTTTAAATACCTGCACAAATACATATTCACATTTATCCAGAGATACTCTCATCTTTCTCTTCATGTGGTGTAACTTGCTGCAAAGTTAAACACTCAAAAACTGTGTACATTAACTGAACCAACCTCACCCCTTGGTGCATATGTATTACATGTTCATTTGCTGCATTCTCCCTATTAAAGGACCCCACCTTATACAATATTCTCAATGGATTCACACTCTAGGCCCTTGTGTATTTTACTGCAAGAGCTGGAAGTGCACAGTTAACAGCTGAGGGGCTTGTAAGCAGGAAAAGATAAAAAACATTCGACCAAGAAACAAAGTCTAATACCGTGATGTGGAAGCGTTTCTTTTTTGCCCGAGTGAGGTTGGCTGAGGAACAATAAAGGCTGTATTCAAAGACGAGTATTCCCACTAAATCCTGATACCTGACCCTAAGCTCCTGTTTAAAATTAAACAGATACTTTTAACCATTCTCTCTCTGCACCTTAATTTCCCACCCACAGTGACAATATTGCTCTGTAATTTCATGGGGATGGAACAGAGACAACGTGATGTTTAAAAGACAAATAAACCATTATAATAGATGTCCCTACAGAATGTGACAAAAATCAGTAATTTTGTCTGCAAGGAAACTTCTTTCAGATCTTTCCAGTAAATAAAAAGTGGCATCACTGAACCACAAAGATTAAACCCAGTTATTTAAAAGCTCTTCATCAATGAGCACTCTCCACTTGAGCAGAGATGTGCAATTCTTAAACACATCTGTAACACTTTTATCAGTACCAAACCGGAGATCTGCGTCAGTGGCAGCGAGATGTGAGCAGTCAGTGTACTGCAGGAGCAGGCACAGCCCTGCTTCCAGGACAGCCCTTGCTCCCTGCGCTCGGCTCCCAGGCTCTCCTCTCCCTCAGCCTGCCACATCCGTACGCTCTGTCCTGAAGTTTTCAATTAACCACACTTCAACACCAGGAGCAACCACCTGGGGCTGCAAGACACTAGAATTCACCTGTCTCTCTCTCTAACAGCAGCATTAAAAGAAGCTATGGTAAAAGCTATGGTAAAAGCTATAGGATGCAGCCACAGATAATAATGAAGTGCATGTAACCACGCACTGTAAACAGCCCATAATGTTATTTTCCCCCGTGGAAGATGCAGACATAGTCTCAATATTCATAGAATCACAGCGTGGTTTTGGTTGGAAAAGACCTTTAAGGTCATCGAGTCCAACCATCAATCCAGCCCTAAGTCCGTCACCAGACCATGTCCCTAAGCACGACATCTCCTTATCTTTTAAACCCCTCCAGGGACGGTGACTCCACCACCTCCCTGGGCAGCCCCATCCAGTGCTTGACAACCCTTTCAGTACAGAAACTCCTCTTAATATCCAGCCTAAACCTCCCCTGGCACAACTTGAGGCCATTAAAGTGGCCATTCAGTGGCTGTGGCATCTTTTACACAACAAATACCTGATGTGAGATCTAGTAGTGGAATTTGACCTCGTATTAAAGGAGAAAGAATCCCATATGCACATAAACCAACAGGCTTAGGAGAAGCCTTCAGAGGTCAGCAAATGCAGTCTCTAGGCCTCAGGCAGGATCAGCCATACCCGCGTTACTCTGGAGTGACGCTTGCTCAACCTGTTCTGGAAAGCCTTTCATGATGGGATTTCCACCTCCCCTGAACCATCCATCGAGACATCCAGCATCCCTGCTGCAAGGAGTCTCAAAGTCTGGTCAAGGTTTTCCTTGCCACTATTTGAACCCACCAGTTCTCTCAGCCACAGGGAGACAGAAAACATTTATGTGTTTAAATTTAAGGAATTAATAAGTAGGTTAAACAACACCAGTTTGACAGAGAATTATTAATGTCAGTATTCTAAATATCAGCTTCCTTGCAACACTTGATAGTGATTTCAGAATAAAACCCAAGTTTCCCAAACTTTTTGAGAATGCCAAGAGACCCTGGCTTTACTGAAGCCATGATATGATGCATACTGTGCCTCTTTATCGTTTGTCTGAAAGACCTCTTCTCTTTTTATGAAAGGATAAATAGAATGGCTTAAATCATGTGGCTTTACAAGGTTTCCAAGTTTCGATTCTTTATTGCTGTAAAGATAACACTGTCCCAGGAAACTTGTTTTGTGTATTCAAGATTAGCTGTCTGCACCTGCACACAGGCTGAGAAAGAAGGAAAAGCCTTGAGGTGTGAGTTACCCACACATCTCGGTCGATTCTCCATCAGTTCAGACCTCAACCACCATATAAACTCACAGTCCCGTCTGCAAGACCAGGCCAAAATTTGCTGTATCTCAAGCACACTCCTTTCTGCTCTCAGCTCCAACTGCACTACCACTGCTCAG
>NW_010198684.1:0-18989 GCF_000695765.1 Mesitornis unicolor | reverse complement strand
AGCAGGGATTTATTTTTAACAGGTTGTCTGAGTAACACCAAAGGAACAGTTTCCCTGTGCTGTGAAACAGACGTCCTGAAACATACACAGGAACACTCAAAATATTGAACATTATTAATACATCACAATATTAGTTAGATATTCAAGTCAGCGTCAGAGCTGTCCCTATTTGTGGTGGGGGTGGAGTATCAGAGGGATGTTATAGTTATAAAATACAAAGCAGCATTGATGGTGCCTGGAAATTTGCTGCTGAAGAATACGAGTGAAGCATACACATGAAATACACAGTACACCCACTGCAGTAAATCAGCTTTATGAGAAAATATTCTTAGCCAAAGATTAGGACACAGGAGAACGGATAAATCCTTTGATTTCTCGTTTTAAAGGGATTCCTAAATAGGAGCAACTGTAAAAACCCATCTCGTTAAACCTCATATTGTTTAAAATGAGATCATCACTGTTGTGGTATTTGTTTGATAATCTCTCAGTTTGTTTATTCAAAACTTTTAATACTTGGCCACTCTGATGTCACACAACCCAACACGCAGGAGCAAGTCACCTCAGTGCTTCTAAATCATAAATGGTTTCCACAACAAGCACCAAGCTCCAAATCTCACACTTCCCTCCTCCTCAACCCAGACACAGCTGTTACCTGTTACTCTCCTGCTACCAAACCGATGGCTTCATTCCAACTTCCAATTCTCATCTCTTTTTCCCTTCTTTTTTCACTCCCTCCCAACCTCTAACGTATCTCCTCACAGTCCAGGTCCTTTCTGTGTCAGAGAAGCTGTACCAAACACCACAACCTGCCTTCAAAATTACTCTGCCCATCGCAGCAAAGATCCCATAAGCTGTAAGAAACAACAACAGAAAGCCCAAAACCTTCCTCCTCTTTCAGTAGAGGTGATCAGACATTCAAAATGTTACTTGTTAAAAGGCCGATACACAATGAACTTGAAGTACAAAACACATTTGTGACAGAAATGGCAACCTCCTTCCTTCTGTTTCATGGGAACTGGAAGGCACTGTCCTCTCACCATGCACTTCTCCCAAATAAATCATTCCAAAACTCCCATTCATGCTCCTGTGCTTTGCCATTTCAGAGCACTCCGTGGTGCCCACACCTCCACGAGGAGAGCAATCAGCAGAGAAAACAAACTGACCCTCTGTCACACCCAGAGACCTCAACATCTCCCAGCAAGCTGGGGTACCTTTCATGTTTGATATTGCCGATTTGGAAGTCCTGGGAGCTTGCTATATTTCAGTATTATAAGAGGTGAAAAATCATCCTTTGGTGTGAGACATACCAACAGGCACAACTCTGCACACAGCATGGCCAGAGAAAGAAAAGTCACAAATGATCAATTATTTCATGCAAGTTTGCTTGCCTGGAATTCACTCCATTACATAAATCTTGCATCCGCTACAGCTGTACAAATTCTGGTTGCACATTTCAAGCACCACAGCAGAATTTTAACTTTCTTTGCAGTATGAACACTGTTCCTTTTTAAGATTATAGACTTAATTAGGTGAAGCTTTAAGCAATTACATTTAAAGAAACCAGACTATGAAATTATAACCACAACATTGTTTTAATTAAAGCCATATAAAGATATGTTCCTGACTCAAGTCATGACGATTTCTTTGTACTGTTGCAATTTCAGAACAAACATATCCCAAATAAATCTCTGATTTTAATCAGATTTCTTCCCTTTAACATCTTTTCCCCATCCCCACGTTAAGGGCTGAGAAATAACTGCATTCAGTTCCCACATTTCTGACCACATTTCTCACATCCCACTCACAGCCAAGCTGCACAAACTCCGAGTTTGGGCCAGAATTTCAGGCCCAGTGACACCTTTGGACTGAGTCAATAAAACTCGCAAAGGTAATGCAACCAGCAGACTTCAGTTTGCAAAGAACACAAAAATGAGTACAAGTTTTCTGCCAAAATGCAGGCTTGTGAAACCACTAGCACGTTTCCCAGTACACTCTCAAATGTGCAGCCAACTGCCTCCATATGGCCTGCAAAGAATCCACAAATTTGGGAGCAATTCTCAGACACTAAAAATGTATAGCATTCAGCGATGGGCTACTAACAAACATTAAACCCATCAATTTCACGATGCATAAACTTAAACGTTCATGAAGTTACTCAAAAATACAAACAAGCTAATACTAGCCTTGGATAACATCTGCAATTTTGATCAAATCCGAATATTTAACGTTGTTTAAATGTACTTATCTAATAAAAGCGTTTTTCATAGCTTGTACACTTAGTTGCATTAATTTGGCATTTTGCAATCACTGAAAGAAAAACAAAAATTTATCATCTTGAGACCCACTTTCATTAGGCTCTGCACAAGACAACCTGGCTGCAGAAAACATAACCAGGAGAAAAAAAGCAGCTTTGTCAGGCAATACTTGTACTGACAGACCTGGTCATGGGGTATAAAATTACTTCTATTGCTAGAGCACGGAAATCACTTCAATAAAATAAAAAGTAACTCCTCTAATAGAAACGTGGAAGCATAAAAGAAAGTCTTAAACAAGATTTTCCTACGTTTTTATAAGGTCTATATGAACGCAATGGCTTAAATAACTGACAAAACCACAGACATCCCCTCTCAGGACTTTCAGGACTGTTGCCTTTGCCCTCTTCAGTAGAAGAGCTTGCAGCTGTGACAGCAGGTGTGTAACTGGATTCTGACTACTTAAAAACCCTACACCTACTTGGTATTTGTTGGCTGAAGGGGTACTCACAACACCTTCCTGCTCTCTGTTATTAAAGGATAAAAAGCTACAGCATCAACTGCAGAGCTGGACTTCAAAGCCTCTCACTCTTTCAGTGGCAGATTTCTTATAGGGCAGAGAAATGAGCCAACGTTTTTGCTAAAGGAAGGGAAGAGCAACTACCATTGCATATTTACATATATTCAGCTATGCAAGATAAATCCCCAGATTGTTCAATGACAGGTATTGCAGTGGTTAACGGAAAGACTTCTTGAGCTCTAGGAAAACAATCCTTGACGACCCTTTAGCCATTATAATCCTATACCAGATCCTAGGCCATGCCGTGTTATATCAGAAGCCACAGTCAGTCCACGGTACAAAACCACTGCCAGCTCTCCAGACATTCTCTCTCCAGAAGCCGTGCGCTGTCACACTGGAATGCTTTCTCTTAGATTCAGATGCTTTTGTTAAAGGCAGGCAGGAGCTGAGATTTGGATAAATTAATTTAAAAGATGGGCAGTAAACACGTGGCTGCAGAAGGGAATATGGGTATAGCTGAAAAGGGACAAGTTAAAAGAATAAAAGAGGTTGCACTACAAATAAAATTATTAATTTAAAAGGAAATCTGTCCAAGTGCAATATTTAACATCATTAGCTAAAGCAGCACAGCCTGAAGTCAAAGGAGATCTATAAAACATGCCTCTTGTTTTCTAGTGGAAATATAATTTGGCATTTGCTCCAGAATGAGCTGGACATCCCTGCATCGCATTACCTGTTGGCTGGCTTCCTACACTGCTACACCTGGAGAAACAGCAAGGAGCAGCAGTTATTTCCTTGATGCAAATAGTTCTACCAAAGCACTGTCAAGACACCAGTTCCCAGGTAAGAGATGTTCAAGCACAGGGATAATTCCAGGTACACCAACAAGTCCTTGCTAAGCACATTTCTCCATTAGGAAACATCTGTTACAAATGGAGATGCTTTTACTCCTCACAGAACAAGGCTTTGAAACTGTTCCACTGTTTAAAGGCCTGTGAGGCACACACTATGTCACGATACACACAGCTGCTACCAAAAGCCGGCACTTGAGGACTCTCCTTGAAAGGCTCTGCCTGAGTCCATTGATGCTGCATTTCCTAAACCCCTTACAAGGCTCATGACGACTCAATACACAAAAGTCCATATTCTCACCTTGCAAATGAGTGTTCTCTGATTTGTTATAGCACTACTGCAAATCAGCCCTTGCCATATATCAACCAAGAGCACAGAGTGATCTTCAAATCAAGCAGCTCTGAAGAAGGCCCAGAGTTTTTCTGACACTCATTGGCTTCATTAAGAATACTCTTTTTGCTATTTTAAAGTACTTTTGGCTGTGAGTTAGTATGACAAATCTCATCCCGTACTATCTGCCTAATGCAGCAGGCACATCAACTCTGTGCTGATAAGAAATTTCTTTTACTTTTTCATTTAATCTATTTAAAAAACTAGCAAATACGCCTGCTATAACTAAATATTTGAGTAGTTGTTCAGGCTTATTAATATGATAATTCCTTAAACAATGGATTCTTGTGAAACTCTGATTAGAAAACTGCAGCAGACACTGCATTTGAAACAACAGTACTAAAATATTAACTGCACATTTCTTCTGCTGATGAGATATGAATAATATGTTAAAAAACACTATTAAATATTTTACTGTCCAAAGAAGATGTATCGCTGAAGAACAGCACAACTGGAGTGCTGTAAAATTTGCAGTAAACTCAGGTGAACCGGCAATATATTAAAAACAAAACTAAATTAATCCGAGATGACTCAGCTTCAGAGACCATTTTATTACATAAGAATCTCAGCTTTCCGGTCGGGGAAAAAAAAGGTCATATTCACCAGAAGGAAAGTTAAAAAGGAAGTAAAAATCACACACAGACCAAAACCAAAAATCATACACTGCGCACACGAACCCTCCTAGAACACCAAACCCTACAGAACAGGACATCCCCTCAGACTCAAGGACCAGACGAGAGCTAAAAAAGACCAAAAAGTTTGCATTTTACTGGGTGGAGGATACGGGAGATGTTCTAGTCAAGGTTTTTGCATATTGGGATTAGAAATACTGTAACTTACTGTGAAAGCAAGCTCATCCTGACAACACATAGCAAAGCTGAGGAGCAGGGCTAAGCACCATGTTTTGGGTTAGATTTCCTGAAAGACAACTTAAGTCTTCAAAATCCACATGCAACAAAAGCGTCCCACAGAACTGGTATCACAGAACAGAGCGTTCCCAAATTATTAAAAATACTCTGGCCAAGGCTGAGGAAAGGGAGGCGCTGATGTTTCCACAGTCTTGCGTTCGACCTTGTCAACTGCACAGCAAAGTCATCCAAAATGCACCCAATTCCAGAAAAGCCTGACCTACCTACGGCACTGAAAGTACAGGACACACACACAGACATTTGTGTCTTCTCATTTGTGACTTTTCAGCACCACTAAATAAATAAACAAACAAACAAACAAGCAAAACCACAAAACGAAACCAACCAACGTCGTATTTTTACTAGAGACATCTTGCTTTTTGTCAATTCATAAAGCCGATTTGCAGCACCAAACATCACTTTTTCATTTCAAGCCAAGGAGATGTACAGCCACACACCCCCATGCGATGCTGCAGCTGCACTCAGCGCTGCTCTCTCTTCCTTTCAACAGAGCAAAGCAAGAAAGAACGGCCACAGCTTTTGGAAATTATTAACAAAATACCGACTGTGCAGTGCATTGCTTGCAGGGAATGGCAACCATTCAAATTTACATCTAATGCCTTCTGGCTTGTCAAAAATATCAAAAGTGAAGAGTGAATACATCCTTTGGGATTCAACAGGCGGCCTGCAGAGTTTTCCCTCCATCAGAGTGGAAACAGGACATAATCAAAAATAACTCTTTCCAGCGCCTTTCTTTACTTTTTAAATGGCAGACTGTAAAATAAAAAGCTGTTCTGTTTTACTCTCAGATCTCCACTCTGGCTGAATCAAACCAATAAATAATAATTGAAAAATCAAACAACTTACACAAGGTAAAATTAAATATTTCAGACATTTCCTATACAGAAGAATCCCATATAAGGCAATAATATCTGATCTTCAAGTTAAAATCCCACATACACACACTCCAACCCGTTATAAGGATATACTGTTAGGTTTTACAAAAAGAAACCTCAAAATGCTTCATTTTATAGCAAATCTACAAAAAGCAAAGCAATCCCACCTTCTTTTTCAGAATTCTGTCCTTTGTCCAGTTTTTAGAGTTAAGCCCAGTCTTTTCTGGCAGCCAGGATTTCTCTTTTGATGACTTTATAATATTCTGAAGAACCATCCTTAAAATATTCTTCATGTGGACAGTTGCAAATAGCAGGGAATATAAAAATATTGTGTAGAGCTAAACCCTAAAACCAGTGCAACAACTACGGTGAAAATCTACTTAAATGGCGTATTTTTGGTCCCAGCAGTAATGAGGGGCAGTGATAAGATGTTCTAGGGAAACAAGCCAGGCCCGGGCTGTGACAGGAACAAGATAGGCTTGATCAAGTTTCACCTAATTAGGCAAGGTTGCAGCAGGGGAGTGCTGCGGTCCTCTCATTGTGCAACAGTAATCTTTGTTTGCTATTGTAATAACGGCAAACACTAAGTATTTATCTTAAATTGACATATAAGGCTCTGTGTCTCAAAAGAGCCAGAAGTGGTTTTCCTGTTGAAGGAATGATGTGAGTAGAAGTGCCAAGAGCAAAGGATCCTAACAACTACCAAAAGATGTATCCATCATGTTTTCTTAAATCAGGAAAACATTTAAAAGACCGATCAGCTTAAAACCAAACCAAACAACAACAAATCCACCATGTATTTATGCCTAAAAATACGACAGCCCAAGCACTGCTCCATTCTTGGCCAAGTCTGTCTCCTTGCTGGATGCAGTTCAAGCAGCACAGAATATATAGCAGTAAACTGTGTTTCTGATGGCCTCTCCACGCCAAGGGACAGCGAGTGTTTATCATCATTCCTGTCAGCACCACGCAGGATCCAGAGCGGGGACAGACAGCGATGGCACCAGTGCTGCATTCAGCTCTCGCTCCACAACTGCAGGAGCAAAGCACGTTCTCATTTCTCTTCACAGGGGAGAAGGACAGAAACAGAGAGCAAGTAACCCAAGGAGGGTAAAAGAAAAGAAAAAATGAAAAACAAACCCAAAAATATCCAACCCATACCATGAAAGATCAACAGAACACGAACAACCCACCTCTCAGAGCAGAGCTGTCAGCTCCGTTTTCTGTGACACACCTTTCCTGTAGTTAATGTGTAAAGTAGGGGGGTCTCAGCTGCACTTGTGACCCACAGCACTGTCACGATGTCCCTCTCTATGAGCAGCAGCAGAGGAGTAAAAGTTGGTAAGATACCGAATTTAGCCTGCTTCAGCGCTCAGAAATAGTGCTGTCCTCCCTTCACGTGTTTTGTCACCAACAGAAACATTCTGATCCCATGCAGTGCTCCTCAGCAAACATGGATCACGTTGGGAGGCTTGTTGAGAAAATAACTGGTAGAGTCATTTTAGGCTTATGAAATGCTCCGGTTTAAAAAAATTAACCTGTTAGCAACTGAGAAGGTTTTAAATAGATGAGAAAGCAGTGGATATTTCTTAAAAGGGAAGGGTTGTTTTGCTTTTGGAAGGATGGAAAAATCTGATCTGGTGGTTCTCCAAAGCCGGACTGTATCTTTATCTGCCAGAAAAACAAACTGGAGCACAAGAATAAATATTTGAGAGGAAAAGCTGGGCCTATATTAACACACCCTGTGCCACTCCTCCAACTATGGCTACTGGCCGAATTCTTCTAAACAAGCCCCCCAAACTTACAACAGCCCTACTCGCAATAGCAAGGCATGACATGCACAGGCAGACCAGGAGCATAAGGGCTGGTCCCACTCTAAAGCCTGACATCCCTAGAGGATAACCAGGCTCTTTCAAAAATATATAAACTAAAATGAACATACATGTCACTGAATGCCTCTTTTATCCTGGTATCATCCCTTCTGAAATAACTGTGGACACGTGTGCGTAGCTTGTTAACTCAGGTAAATAATACGACCACTACCAGCACAGTGTAGCCCCTCACTTTCTCCCACATAGCCCACAAATGCACTGTCTCCATACTGAGTATTCAATCTGGAGCAGCTATTTGGTTGGTTAATTTATAACTGTCACTGTCAGGTAGGTAAACATACATCTAGAATATACGTAGAGATAAGGACACCACAACCTCTGGTTGCTTTATCTATTATCAGCTTCTAAATCCTAAATTAAATTAACAAGGGGGTCTTCCTCCCCAAAATGTAGAGAGGTTTTGGATGCTCTAACTGAAGGAGGTGAAGCATGTGCCGTATTTCATAGTCATGTTATGATCCTGTATTAAATGTAAAAACCATGTAAGATCCAAGAGGACTTGCCCTGAGTGACAAAGCTCACATCCAGAAAAACTGTATAACTGCAGATTATGGAAATCACCGAGTAGGAAAGTAAATGCAGTCTGTGATCCTACTAAAGCAGTTTAACATGACAACACTCATGACCTCCAACAACCACATGGAATGATGTGGGAAAAAGAATATAAAGTAAAATTGAAAGTCTAATTACCTAAAATGTATGCAACTTTACCTCAAATAATCTACACAGAATGGAAAATTACTTAACATAAAGCTATAGCCTAAAATTGGTGGATGTGAGCAACTAAGACTACACTGAGAAGTAATGGACAAGCATAAAGAAAGGCAAGAGTGCAGAAAGAATAAAATGCTACACTGCACGCAGGGCAGCACTAACTCCAAATCAAGGCTTACTTGTTTTAATAACTTTTGTTCCCCTTTGCCACCCTATCTCACTCTATTTTCACTTCTTTCCTCCTGCTATATAAGCTATATTGCAAATGTACAATTTATTTTGCACAGGCTTAAGTACAAACGTGCATGACTGCACAGAGGCCCTCTAAGCCAGGCTTTTCAACATTTGTGGAAAATTAATTTAAACAGACACCTTAAGATTACTTCCAGATGAAAGTGAACTTACGGAATTTGCATACAAGAGAGCGATTTTAAAAACAAAAAACCAACCCCAAACAACAGCTTGTTCATTCTCCACACGTTCTCTTTCAGTTTCTCCAGCAGGAACAATCAAAAACTCATGGATCACACAGGGAAAAGATAAAGAAAAAAACAAAAACAAACACACCCAAAAACCCAACAAACCAAAACACACATATACACACCCCAAAAAACATCGTATTTTTCACAGTTCATTGTAAATTAGCAATATTAATGAGACAGATACTTAAAATTTACTTATCACTTCCACTTAAGTAAACTGACAATTAAGTTTATGTATTTCTTAAATCTATTTTACTGAGGCAAAAAATGTGATGGACTATTACACTTGAACAACTATGTGCTCAATAGCCTCTGCAGAGCATGATCTGTGGTGAGCGTGTTTCATTTTTCCAATCAAAGGGTAAAGAAAATAAAAGTGAAAAGGAATTCATTTGAAACATGACAAACCTGTACGTTCAAACCAGAAATCGTGCTTAGCACGCGCTTTTCCATGGGGGGGCATCAGGTGGGGGTATGGGAGGGATGTCACCAACTGCTCTCCAAGTGATGGCAGAAGCCCAGCAGCACCCCTGAGTCCCCACGAATCACACTGCTTATTCCAGTACGACTACACAAATACATAAAAACATACACCACTACGTGACAACATTCTCATTTTTGTCTTCTTTCACATATCTGAAGACATCTTATCTCACAAGAAAGCTGCAGCACTTCACAGAACAAGGAGATCATTCAGTGGTCCCCACTTCAGGTGGAGAGAGGAAGACAAAAGGTTTAAAAAGAAATTCTGGCACAACTGAACGCTCTCATCCCTGAGCACGGGAAGAAAAGAGGCTGCTGAGATCTCAGTGCTTGAAAAATTCCTGTATCATTTGTGAGATAATAAGGAAGAGCTGACCAAAAGCTTTTTCCTGCATCTCAAAAGATACAGGCAAGTACCACACCGTTCTGATGATGCTGACTTGGGACTTTGTGCCAGGGCTTCCCAGTCCCTCAGAACTGGGAGTACTGGGGAGCTGCAGGTGGCTGGAGGTAACCCAGTAATGCATTAAAGTCTCAAATCACACAGATTAGTAGGTTGAATGTTATAAAACACCCAGAAACACAAAAATATCATATTGGAAACCCTGCATAGTAAAATCTCTAACGTCCTTTATGTCCCTTGATACGTTTTTTTTCAGACTATTATTTTTTACAATGAATACAAAAAAATCCACTATCAAAAGGATAAAAAAAATCCACTATAACAAAAGTGGTCTAAAGGTTGGTAAATGTGAAAGTGAATACAATTCAAAAGTTCTTTATGTTTAGCTAAAAAAAGAACAAAAGCACAGGAGTTACTACATACATTTAGTTATTCCCATGTAAGGACTCCAAATTCGTACTGTAGCAAACAGAGTGGCTTATAATTCAGTTTAAGCTGATTTAAGCCTCCTTCACCACTTTACCTCCTTTTAGTGCTACAAAAACAAATACAACTGCTCTCCACCATCTGGGGGAAAAAAGAAAAGTAAAGCGCTGCAGTCAGGAATGAGGGGGGGCATTGCAAGTAACAGACTTGAAACTGATTTGTTTCAGTGTAAACCTTGGATTTTTACAGCATATTCCTATATCCAACAAGCTCTTGCTGAAGTGGTGATGAATGACAATAAAGCAGTAAATACACTGAGAAGGTACTCAGGAAAAGGACTGAAAAGATTTGGCATGGCCTAGAACAGACACCAAGCCATGTGATATGGTTCTAAAAGAATTGCATTGATCCTGCCACAATTTATAAGTGTAAAGGAGGTCAAGCACGACATATCTTTTTCCCCACTCTCAGAAGTCCATGATTCAGACTCGCAGCTGAAATGTTCCGAAATTTCGGTAACTTGGGACAATAAAGCCGCACATAAGGAAATGAAGCGCTGGGCGTGCTGCGACATTCCGAGCTGCACGCAGAGATGAGTTTCATCATTTATTTTGGTAAGATGCTGTTTCAAAAATTCCACAATCTCCCAAAGTCCACACACAGGCCAACTGTTTGGGGCCTGAAGAGTGATTAACCCATGCGTTAGCCTACAGAATCATCCACAATCTCAATTCCAAAAACTTGCTGCTTTTAAATACACAGCAGGAAAATGTAATCACTTCTCTGTTGATGGCTCTGAACAGCAACGTTAGCACCAAGAGCCCTGTTTGATGATTTCTAAGTGTATATTTGACTACGCTAAGTGCCTACCATACCCATGGACTATAAAAATGATCTTACAGGAGTTGTAATAAATGGCTGTCGGTCCATAGATGCTCCTGGTTTCTCAGATGTTCAAATAAGAAGTGAGCTAAGCTGTCAGTCAGTAACTTACACTTTCAAGCACATAATCTATTTGAACTGTTTAAACTTACTAGAGATAGTAGTTTGCTAGGCTGCCCACATCCCACACGGTGCACGCTCTGGCTGTCACATCCTTCTCTCCGCAAAATGCTCACAGCCTGCCAACCATTTCACAGCCACCAGTTATACCATAACCACATACAAATATCCTCTCCTTATGTATCTTTTCAAAGGAAGTGATCAGGATGTTAGCAACATTTATAAAAATACATATTACGGCAACGCTTTGAATTTAAGTAATTTGAAAACCCCCATCTTTGGCAAGAAGGGAGAGATTCAGGTCAGGGTTTAACCAACACGCTGGTTAAGATTTTACAAGACAACCAGATACACTTTCTGACCACTAGGTTTTTTTTAAGTAGTAAGCATGGGGGAGACAAGGAGCTAGGAATAAAAGAGGTTGAACTATGTTGAAAGTACCATAAGTATGATGAAAGTACCTGTACCTTCAGAACAGGAGTAAGAATGCCAACAGGTACAGCACTGTCTTGAATCATAAATTAGACAAATTGCATTAGGAAACAGAATTAGAAAGGGATTTTCTCATGCAAAGATGCATTCAAATTATGTCTCCTCAACTGAAACTGTTATTCTGAACTAAGACTTAGCCCAGCTTGAGAAATTTAAAAAACTGTATTTATATGCAAGTAAGCCTGTACTTAATGGTTATAGCAAACTTTGCTAGTCTCAAACCGCCCTATTTCTCTCCCTTTAAAGATCAGAGCAATGCAGACAATACTCTCCTCCACACATTAATAACACAGCCTTGTCTACTGCTTTTTTCGTCTCACACTTTTAACTCTCAACAATTCTCAGCTAGTCACCTTAGTATGTCTGGATAGATACATTCTGATTTGTAAGAGAGCAAGTTTGCAGGTCTGGAAGTGTCAAAAATCGGCTCCCAGGAAAGCAGAACACAGGAGTAATTCAGGAGCTCGTCAATGCACTGGGCTTATGTGCACGGAGTCACCCATGGGATTGGAGAAACTCTCCCAGATCAGCCTGGCACAGACCTGTTTTCTTGCTTGGATTTCAGAGAACAGGGAATTTGGTCTTCTTTGCCACTTGGGACATGGATCACATACCAAAATCCCCTAGATATATCTCACCGTATTCACTCACCACCATGGAGTTGTTTCAGGCTTAAAAATCCCAACAACCTAAACTGATACAACTGATCACGTCCTTCTTGCAATCTCCGCATTTCTGCCCATTCCTGTGCTGGCTCCAGTGCTTATCTGGCCTTGCACCCAGCTGTTTCTGTGTGCTCAGCTGCAGAAAAGTACCCTGGCAAAAAGAAGAAATAAAAGCAAACAACCTAACAAACTTCCTGCTGAGTTCACACAGTGAAAGAGCGCAGCACAGACCACACAAACCCAGAGCCAAAGCAAGACAGGGGCAGCAGGGAGGCAGGGCTGCAGCAGCCCATGCACTCACAGCCGCTTCACCTACACGAAACTAAAGCCTCAGTTTCCCCATTCTCAGTTTATAACAATGGTTCAGTCATGTGAAAGCTGAAATCCTTTTGTCAGACTTCAAGTAGATGTAAGATACCTAAGCTAAATACAGTGTCTGCAACACGTGTGAGTTTAGATTAGATTGCTTCCCGCTGAAGCTGGAAGTCCTGAAATACAACAGTTTTAGAGCTACAGTTGCTCACACATAAATAGAATTCTGCTGCTAAGCAAAGCAATGAATTGGAAACTAAAATCTCTTAATTGTACTTCCACTAGTGAAGAACTAGGCTGAATTACACTAACAGTTTTAGAGGATAAGGAAATAACGGGCAGAAATCAGAATGAATGCACTACTGCAAAATGGGGGAAAAATGACAGCAAACTAGCAACTGCCACCTAAGTTTTATTGGTTTTCTGGGTTTCTTTTGGTCCCAACTTTATATTTGTTTCTCAATATTTGCTCGAAGGCCACATATTTAACAAAAAAACCCAATATCCTTACTTTCTCCTGTCTCAGGAAAAATGTGAAGTATTACTGGGTACCCAATAAAGATGTGAAAGCTGGTGAAACCATAACTTATCTCTGACGTAACCACGTTACTGCACTGCAGAGATCTTCAGTTTCCTTTCACTCCTCTACTCACCCGCTAAACAGCCAGAGAACAAAATTCAAAATATGTTGCCTGGGGCACAGCTCCACAATAAACTAAACTGAATAAAGAAAAATACTGAAAGGGAGAGATTCCACTTCCCTGTCCCCTTCTCCACGATCAATCTTAGCCAAGGGGTCAATACAACAGTCACAATGTAAGCTGATTTCATCCACTAGCCTGCCAAAATATACATATAGACAAATACATACATATGTGTGTACATATGTATCTTCAGCATTCTTTGGATATGACTGTTTTTCATGTTTGTAGTGACACGGATCAGTTTGAGCCCAGCAGGGCAGCCCATTCCAGGCCAGCGGTGGAAGCAGCAGCAGGGAAGAGGAAGCGGAGCCTCTTCCAGGGGGAAATGCCAGCGCCGCTCATCCCATTGTGCAAGTTCAGCCCTGGGAGCGTTCAGCTGCTCCGAGGTCCCAGTGCACCCCCACGATAACCCTGCACTCTCCAACACACATGTACTTGCTTCTAAGCAAGAGTTAAGAAAACTAATGAAGTGACTCAAAATCTAGGTAAAGTGACTGAAAATTGCTGTTCAAAACAATGCTTCTCCTCTACTAAGCAGTTCACATTCTTGCCTGTACTTTGAATTATGACAGAATTTACACTTCGTCCTCCTGGTAGCATTGCTGCTTTTGACACCCAAATCTAATTCTGAAGGATGGTGTCTATTACTACATGATATAATTCTATTATTGTCTGTCATACAAAATTGCTTTCAGGAACTCAAAACATTGAGTACATTCCACGGATACATTGCCTAATACACGACAGACTATTACATCCTTTCAAGTTTAATTGATCCTAATGACAGATTTCCAAACTACCAGAAAAATGGACCAACTTGACGCGTTAAAACTAATCTTAAAATATTTATTTACTCAAAAATCTTACGTTTTAAGAATCAGTGAGACATAAGATTCAAGACTGATGGAAAACCTGTTCATAAAAGTAGTGAAGAAAGATTTTTAATATATTTGAAACCATCAAATATAATTTTCCATTTTAAAAAAAATAAATCTCCCTTTGCTGGGATCTGACACAAGCCCATGAGCAAATCTCCTATATCCCAGGCTTGCATATTCAGTTGGAGTTGGAGGATTTTGAGCTACCCTGTGCTGGTAATTAATGTATGGTAATGCTAAGCTTTTAATTCAGACAAACATGTCAGACTTGTAAATTCCAACAGTGAGTCATGATGGAGAGGGAGCGAGACAACTTCTACCCCCCTGTTAGGCAATAATTTGTTTGCTTCTTCAAACCTCCATTCTCAACAATTATTTCTTCTTTCTGAAGCTGCCTCCAGCTTTTAAGGACAACAAAAAAACCCAGATATAAAAACCCCTGACTATTTCAAAACATGAATGTTTTGATTTTAATACCAAGCATTAGACTGCAAATTCTCCAAAAAAGGCTCAGTCTTTATTCTCTGTATGGACAACTCTTAGCATAATCGGGGCTGTTCCACAGCTATATATTAATATAAATAAAATTAAAAGCTGGATTTTTTTTAATACAGTAAGAAGGCCTACATTACACATCAAACTTGAATTTGTCAGATTAACATAACTCGTTCTGGTGGAATGGCATTTTGTTGTCAAATAACCACGTATTCTCTCTAAAGTGAGCAACAATCTCATCTGTTAATGTATGAAGAGAAATGAGGAGTTTCCTTTCTCCCACAGTTTTCTTCTATGTTTCATCAGCATCCACATGTATCTATTAAATATATTTAAATATTCTATGAACAGAGTAGCCAACGAACAGTACTTTTTGTTGAGATGGTGAAGCTGATGAAATTTTTACCACAGAACAGGCCATATTCTATCAGCCTAAAAAAAAGCAGTGACATGATCCAAAAAAGCATGAAATGGCCTTTAAGCTTTGCTGCAATAAATAACTCCATTAATAATGGCTGATAAACTTGCAAATTACTCTCTACAGTCAGCTCAGATTTATTCTGCAAACAAGGACGGTATCAGTGCTGCTGATAACCACACAGCTCTGAATTAATTGCAATATATTTTATCTCAACATCACTGAAATTTCCTAATATTAAGTGTATTGAAGTGATACATTTTCTTTCAGACTTTTACAACGTAGCATTATATTAGCAGTGACCACCTGAAGGGAAGAGAACAGCGTACACTGATTTGAAAGTATTCTGGGTTTAAATTAGGAATAAGAAATGTCCACTGTGGACTTTTTGGATAAGGTTTTAGACTGAATACATGACAAGTGTGTACTCATTTGAAAAAATAAATACACCAAACAACAAGAAAGAAAACAACAAAACCTCCTTTTCCTAAATCCACCTGGAAGACAGCTTAATTCAAAAACCACTACTGCAGACTCCCATCTTTGGTCTGTGTTTTCTCAGCTGTGTTATCTGTCTTCACAGATCAGGAACACGTGTAGCAATTAAGACATTAATGCACATTGTGCTACTCGAGACCCTCTTGTATGTTGTCTTGTCTAACATAAAATATGCATCAGTCACGGTCATCTTTGCAGAAGAGCTGCAGCATCACACAACGTTCGCTAGACCAAAAAAAACATTCACTGAACCCTCTCTAAACTTTTCACTCACTTCTATTAAAACAAGAAACACAATGACACAATTCTACACGTAAAAACAGATGCATCCAACAAGTCTTTGACTCTGGACATCACACAAAGTCCCACAAGGTTCCTCCTCGATGATCAAAAATGCAAATACTGGCTCACCAATACTGCAACCTCACCAATATTAATTTCTCCCAGTGAAGTGAAAGGGAAACCCAGAAACGCTCTGCAGCCACAGGTGCTCAGGGAACACGAAACACCAATTCCTGCTCCCGAGAGGTTCAGCCCATCACAACCTCGCACACAGCACCCACCAGTGCCTCTCTGACCACTTTATTGATAGTGTATAGACCCTACGTAGTTCTAGGCCTTTGGCATGATAAACCTCACAGATGCTGTAAGAGTGATACCCAAAATTAGGTAAGAAAATAGGAAGTGTTATAAACTTCTCAACTGCAGCAGTTCCTTCTTCCACTCCACCTCCGAAGTAGGAAAACAGTGCTCCTCAGAAGCGGCCTTTTCTTGTCCGGACCCAAGTGTCCAAGGAACACAGCTAATGCTTGTCAGCAGAGGCAATTTTGGAACTACCACCCAAGGAGGAAAACCATTAACTGCATTCTTCATTAAGGAAAATATTTCCAGCAGTCTTCCAAAAACAAAATCTAAAGTTCCACCAAAACAAACCCTACTGGGGCAGAATAAAAGGGGAATTTTTTTTAAAAAGTATTTAAAAAATAGGAAAAAAAAGAAAGATCATTAGGCTCCTCCAAACAGGTTATAGATTATGTTGCTGAAAGAGGAGCTACATCCACAATATTTCTGCAAACACAATACAACCATGGCTGTTTTAACCCAAAAGATTTCCTGTTGGAAAGGATATCGCATAGTTCTGAGTTGGCACATTTTAGTCTAAGAATACAATAAATACTAACATTTTTTTCCTGAGTGAAAAGAAAAAAAATCACTATATTCAAAGCATGCTTATAGTAAGTTACTTTAGTAAGTTACTGAGTAGAGGTAATACTCAGTGCAGCATCATAAGCTCATCATACACACAGCCCTTATGTCCTGAAGGCAATGAAGGAGTTTGTGATGGATACATCCTTGTCAGCAAAGCGACTTGAAGCCCAGTTGTGCCTGGGACCAGAAATATAGTTATATTTTTCAAAAAGAAAGTAAAATAAGCAATATGAACTTAGATGGAAAGGACGCTAAAGAACAGAGAAGGAGGTATCCTGGTCACAAAAGACATCATAACTGATAAAAACCTCTCGAAAGTTACCCTGTTCCCCATGTGGGAAAAAACCCCTCACCACCGACAGAACACAGGAAAAGAGGAAAACAGATAATTCCATTTTCTCTGCTGCAGAAAGGACTTTAAAATGGTTGTACAGAATGTAAAACATTACCAATCCAAAAATGGCCTCACTCACATACTTCAAATCTGACAAATGCAAGTCATAAGAAACTAGAAAAGTCCAATAACATTTCAATTTGCTGACACAAAACTGTAGTGAAATTCACTTGTTACAACAGTTCAAGCCTAGTAGTATTAAAGTCTCTTCTCTTGCTATTATATACTTTAATTATTAAAAAAAACAAACAGGGAGGAAAAAAACTTCTATGAGTATGAATTCATGAAACTCCATCACATAACGAATTAGATCATTAGCTTTTTTCTTTTCAGCATACAAAAACTCCAGTAAAAAAGCCCAAAACATTTGGTCGAGTTCTACAGCCATATGTTCACATTATTTTGATATTATATGCTGATTATTCCAGTAAATGGAGTACGGTTTTTTCATCCTTGCAATCCAGAAATAAGAGAGCTTGGATAAGAAACTGGACGACTAAAGGTGCTGTCACAGTGTCCATTTAAATACACATATTTCTGACTACCTTATGAAAGACTGTCCGTAACGGCACCTAAAAGCTCTTCAGAAAAGTAAAATATCTATTATTGTAAGATTCAGACTCAGCAAGCTCTAATCTGCAACATTACTACCTCTGTAGCAAGGTAATTTGTTTTTATTAATTCAGCCATCAGTATTAAAAATGCTTTGAAGCATGTTTCAAAAACACGACTAAAAGTCTGACTCTTATAACATCTTCCAAGAAGCACAAATAGAAGGTGACAGAAACATTCAAATAGGTACCAAAAAACTTTTATAAGAAGTCAATCACTGCACTACGGAAGTTATGACACGAGCCCGAAACCCACACGTGGGTTAGTAATGGGAAGCAAAGGCGTTTGTTCTGCCTGTCACTGCCACGCTAGGGTTTCAATCAGAATTTTATGAACATAAAGCACAACCCAAACTGCGAGAGCTGACAGTCACCTTGTATTTGTTTGCACAAGCCAACATCCATATGTTTATGGAACAAGCCTGTGACTCAATGAACTTTGTCACTGGTTTCTAGCGTGCACTGAAATCCTTACACAGTATCAACGCAATATTTTGGTGCCTAGCAGCTGGAAGTTAAAGAGCACATAATGTTAAAAAGCTCATTGTAACGCCTGGATTTCAAACACTACCTGTACTCTTCAATCTGAAATGTTACATCTTTGAGTGTGAGCTATTTATTTCCCCCTCTCAGCCACAAAACAAAGTTACAGCAATAAAATTTTGTGAAAGATGCCTTTAAACATTCTCACCAAAAAGCATTCTGCTGCAGTGCTTGGGTTGCACACGCTGCAGAGGATCTGTAAATAAAAAGCTCATTTCTCTGGGAATTAGGGAAAACAGGAGAGATGCTCCATATAAGGGAGTATCTCATAAACCCGCATTTGAGATCAAACAGAGTTTGAAAGAAATTAACCAAAAGAAGGCGGTTGTTTATTCCTCAGGCTCAGAGGATCCTGTCATAAAGGGAACAGTCATCAGGAGCAACTCTCCCCTGACCACTGCATCAGCCACGGCAGGGGGAGGGAACGGAGAGAGACAGGAGACAATCAAGGTTGTTTGCGGGGAAATGAAGGCTTTTACCTTCGATAAATAAGCGACGGTTTCACAAAAGAGGTGGCAGAAAACAGGGAGGGAGCCCGCCTTCCCCTCTG
>NW_010198683.1:0-489 GCF_000695765.1 Mesitornis unicolor | reverse complement strand
GCCAGTCTTTCGCGGGAGCTGCCCAGAGCCTTGTTTCGATAGGGCAAATATTCGATTGTAACTAATACTAGAAAGTGGCTTGGAATGAAAGCTGTTGCTGGATCTCTCCTTTAATGGAACGTGCTTCTGTAGTCAAACAAAGCTTTGGGCTGTGCCATTCTCTGTTTGGCCATCTCGTCCACGTTCGTCTCCAATTTTCATGACTGCTTTTGAAAGACATCTCTCAAACGAAAACAGTCAATCTCTTCTCCCACACGAAAGATTCTAGGACTGAAGTCTGTTGCTGGCTCTTGTCTTTTCTATAAAGCGAATTTGTAGCCCCACAAAGCCTGCCGTTCTGAGCTTCTCTGCTTCCTTGGGAATTCGACGTTTGCCACCAGGCTTTCTCTGGAGCTTCCCAGAACCTTTTTTCAGTATGGCAAATGGTCAGCTCTAACACACACCAGAAAGGGGCTAGAAATGAAACCTGTTGCTGGATTTCTCCATCCC
>NW_010198682.1:469-756 GCF_000695765.1 Mesitornis unicolor | reverse complement strand
TCACAGAAACCGCAGAAAGCCTTTACTACTAACACACAGGGACCCCGAGAGCCTTACATGCAGTTTATTGATAGACTGAAACAGGCTTTGGAATGTCAAATAGACAACACGGAAGCTCGGGAAATATTGTTGTTAAAGCTGGCTGTTGAAAATGCTAATGCTGATTGTAATAAGCTATTGAAATCTCTGCCTAATCCGAATCCCACATTGATTGAAATGGTAGAAGCTTGTAATAGAATTGGTACTGTAGATCATAAATTTGAGTCTATGGCAGCCGCCCTTTTGGC
>NW_010198682.1:0-218 GCF_000695765.1 Mesitornis unicolor | reverse complement strand
CCCCCCTCCAAGAATTAAGTTATGGAGCAGCTAATGAAGGGGCATATTGTGCCTTCCACTAGTCCTTGGAATTCACTTGTTTTTGTTATTAAGAAACAAACTGGCAAGTGGCGCTTGCTCCATGACCTCCGAAAAGTTAATGATGCTATGGAAGATGTGGGAGCCCTCCAACCAGGACTCCTGTCCTCCACTATGATTCCTCGACATTGGCATTTGAC
>NW_010198681.1:0-23251 GCF_000695765.1 Mesitornis unicolor | reverse complement strand
GGTGTGTGAGGAGAGTCTCCCTGTGTCGCGCCTCTCTCCAGCTCCCGAAAACTCCCTCTTTGCGCCGCGGGGTAGGAAAGTTTCGGCGCGTTCTCCCTGGGCCGTGAGAGGGTCCCGCGGGCGCGGCCCCGGCGCTCTGAGGCAGAGGAGGGCAAGGCTGGAGCCGACTCGCTGCGGGGCTGTTACCTTTTCTCAGGTAGTTTCAGCGGTCGCTGCGCTCTGGTGCATTTCTGAGTCTTAAACCACCTGTGCCCTTCCACAACTGACAGAAATCGGGATTGAGGGGGAGCGGGAAGAGAGGCAGTGGCAGATAGCGCAGGCGATTCGGGTCTAAAGCAAACGAAGCCCCCCCCCGCCCCCAGAGAAGGGAACGGGAGCTGCACAAGCAGTGCGGGGGGAAGGTGTGAGGGTCCCGCGAGTCGGGGGTCGTTCGCAGTCGGGTCTCGGGTGGTGCAATTGTTTGAAACTTCCAGGCTCAAGTGCGGCATCAGTTGTGTTTTAGATGCAATGGCACCGGTTCTCTCCTCACGCCTGGCTGTAACGCAGCCCCCAGAAGCACCATATGGTACCACACTAAGTTGCAAGTAAAACCCAGCAGTCCTGGGAACCAGATAGATCCTAGGTCTCTTTCACCTGAACCAGGTCAGTTGATAAAAGAACTGCTAAAGTTTGTGTATCCCTTTTCCCTGAACAAGTCGACCCGAAAGATGGTCAGGCAAATTTCATATAAACAAGTTGAGTCTGACAGATACACACCCAACAGCAGCCAGGACACACTGGCTAGATCAGTTATTTGCTTTTTACCTTCTCTCAGTGTGCTGTTATACCTCTTTTCCCCTTCTATCAACAGCCTCCTTTCCTGTTTGTTTCCACTTTTTTTTTTTTAGTCTTTTATCTTTCTTCTTTCCTAGTCTTTTAACTTCTTCCGTCCCCTCCTTTTTCTAGTTTCCTCCTAAAGCATCCAGTAAACAAAGCAAGCAGAAAAGTATAAACAAAACTTTTCAAGTGGATACCAAACAAACAACACCAACAGAGCATTTCAACTATTTCCATGATCACACCGCTTGTGTATGACATCTTCTCCTTCCTTTCGTTAAGCTTGCTTATTTAGACACCCATTCTGCAAAGTTTAATATTTTTGCATTATGAATAATTGCATTTTAGATGAGGGGTAGATGACTGTATGCTAACTAAATTGCTATATTTGTTAACTTAAATTATCTAAATTGCACTCTGGAGGAACCTCACTTTCTCACCATGGATTAAATGTGTGTTCTTATCAGACTAGCCGCTTGCTTTATGCCCCTAGCCTAGCTGCAAAAACTAACGTAGAATTTTCACATAAGCTAAGTTTAAACCAACGCCTTTCAATGAGAATACTCGTATTTCCTAAACTCATTCGTACATCTTTCTAGGATCAGAATGTTAGGGTGGAAGCTCTGTGGGGCAGGGCTTATTTGGCAGAGTGTTTAGTACAATGGAGCTCATCTGAAATTTTTACATACTGAAAATTATAGAAACAACAAATAACTAACTTTAAATAGAAACTTTTGGGGGTTAATTTACTGGACTTAATTGCTATTAGGAGATTTAATAAATCAGATTTAAACATTTCTCATTGGCTTTGCCCTTTTAAAGACCTTTTTTCCTTTGAGATTAATGTGACAATCAAATTCCACTGTGAGAATTCTTTTTCCTTTTTGACTTTAATGTCTTCCATAAGCTAAACATATTTCTAAATAAGCCTGAATTTTTGCAAGGCCAGAGGAAGCCTTGCGCATCAACACCCAGCAAGTTGGAGTGGCATGAAGCAATATAAAATCATAAAGTCTGTAGTAAAAACAGTACCCTTGAGAGGTGACTATCCATGGAGAGAAGAACTGCTCTTAAACTAAGAAAATGCTCAAGGTTTGAGAATTAATACCAGGCAGCTGTCCAGTTCAACTAAGCATATACAAATCAACTATATTGATGAATATTATTATTTCTCTGTAATTTTATTAAAGACAAGGCAAAGTTACTAAAGCCTAACAATCATACAGTAATATCTTGTCAGTTATAAAGTATCCAGATGGTTTATTTGAATGGAGTCCAGCAGTATGCAATTTGAATGTGTACAAACTAGTGAGCCTCCCTATAGCTGAAATAAGTATTTTAGGATATTTATTTAAAATTATAGTTTAAATATTTTTGTTTATTTTAGCCTGGTATGCAAAGTATCCCGTTATCTTAACGCCGCCAGCTATAGAAATATTGGTGCAATGTGTATTAGTTCTAGATAAAAGTTGGCTGTGCTTGTATGGTAAAATGTGAAGTAAAGGTTGTTATATTTATTTGTTTTTGTTTTCATCATCATTACATATGCCCCATTGGAATGAAATGTGAAAGAGCTCTTTTCTGACATAGAAGAGAGGAAAGCCCCAGTCATTCCAGAGGGGGCCAGTCAACAGCTTTCTGGAAATTACTTACTGCCAGCTGGCATAAATGTGGTTACTGGCTCACAGGGATCCTATAGAGAAAATGACGGGTGACACAACTGACTAGGAGGAGACAATGATAAAAAATGATGACAGCTTTTTAAGTGAAACAGTAGGGAATTAATTAAAAATAATGATAATAATAATTTGGTTTCTAGAAGACTGGAAAGCTCAATAGTGATGTTTGTGTTTTATCTCGGTCTACTGTGGCCAAATATGAGGCAGGACAATAAAAAAAGGAATTCCGTAGATATAAAGGTTCCCAGTGTTTTGAGGGGTTTTTTTTTTAGTATAAATTTTTTTTCTATAGACTTGATACAGGTATGTCCAATGTGAGTAAATTATATGAGAAAATGCTACTTTTTAGTGAAGATCTTGCATCTTCACTGAAATAATGTGAACACTCCAATGTGAGTAAATTATATGAGAAAATGCTGCTTTTTAGTGAAGATCTTGGATCGTCACTGAAATAATGTGAACATAGACTTACGAGGGTCAAAGGTCACTCTGGGCCCGAAATGAAAGACGAAAAAATAACTGAAATATGCATTTACAATCCATCTTAGTTATAATGGAATGAAACGCCATTTTTTGCTGAATTCCAGTCTGACTGGAGTCCTAGTGACAATGATATTCTCCTAGTCCTTAACAAAAAATTACTCAGGCCCAGTCTAAAGCTCTTAACTCTCCTTAGTGATCTCTGAGTTTATATCATGAGCGTGCAAACCACTGATATTGCTAATTCTGAGTAAAGGCTTGAAAAGGAAGAAAAACATTATCACTGTCTTGCTAGTTTAGTGTTTAATGCCTTGGTTTACTTGGGAAAAAGGAACCATGATTATATTAACAAATGTAGGCCACTGACGTAAGAGAAAGAAGAGACTGAAATTAGTATGTCATTCTTATTGCCCACATTTTTCTAGACGCCCTAGTGCTTGACACTTGTATTCAATTTATTTCTGACATTTCAGTAGAATTTTTTTGGAATTGTGGATTAAAAGTTCCCACCTAAGCATCAAGGATTTTAAAGAAAACTGATGAATCTAAATGTCTAAGTATCAATAGAAAAATGATCCCTTCTCGTGTGTAATTAAATGTATTGTATTAATGTGTGCATAATGCAGAATCAATAAATAATGAATTACCACTGATTGTAATTGAATGTTTTCATAATTTTATTGTCAGCCATGATAAATAATCAGTACATTTATACTGCATTATATTAATTAGTGTGTCATTTCTATTACATACATCAGCAGTGAAGTAATGCAGTGACATCTGTTTCTAATGTTTTAAAGATGTGCTATTCCTTATTAAGTAAAAGGAAGACTTATTAGAGGTATTTCCTGTGATTGGCAGTTATACTGGTACAGTCAAAGGGATCAAATAAAGGAACTTGCACTTTTGGCAAATGCTGCGAACCCCTAATGGCAGTGAGTAACAATGACTGGAGTGAATTTTGCTTCTTCAGGCTTTCAGAAACTCCTACCCACCTTTCTATAGAAAGTAAGAGTAGATCTTCTCTCCCTAATACAGTCAGGGAGGATTCTGGCATGCAATGTAATTATTTTCTGTGGCATGCAATATAATTATAATCTTCTACAGAAGAACCAAGCATCCACATCCATTTCTGGATCCATTTTTTCTGCCTCCGTCCTCTGCGTATACAAAGGAATTCCCCTGCTGGGTGCTCATTAAAAAGTCACGGATTAAGCCCTTTTTGGCTGTGTTGTCCTTACATGCATGTGTCTGGACTACTGGGTCTGTAATCTTTGCTTGGAAATCATACTAATTTGGCATATCTCAGCACTTTGATACTACTCCTACTGATGCACATTACTTGCAAAGGAAATAGGAAATTGAGTAGATGTTGCAAACGTGGGAATTGAAAAGTGAAGAAGTAGAACAGGAGGAATAGAATAAATGGAAGGGAACATGTAGCAGATAAACACGAATCGAGCTGTGCCAGAAAGAGGGTTCTTTTTAAAATTACTCTAGGTATCATAAATTGGGTGATCACCTGGGAGCAGGTGATGTAAAATAAAATACACCGAGCAACAACAATTATGGACTACAACAGAAGTCTGGGATTCTTAATTAACGCTGTCTTTTCCAAGACACTTGTGGACATCCTTAACTTTTCTGTACTATTACATCGCCTTTAGAAAGAACAATTGGAAAATCTAATGGTAGGGCTTATTTTACCAGAGTTCCTCATCCATGAAACAGTTTTTAATTTTAATCTTGAAATTTTCCTACTAACAATGTACATCATCATATTTGAGCCAAATTAAAACCATTCAGAATTAATTTACTCTTTTCAGTGCAAGTGTCACAAATGGCTTTCACCTGACCACTGACTACCCTTGTACAGATTTGAGAGTGGTTTCCAGAACAACCACATGCATACAGCAATTTGTCCACGTGCCTTGCCATGTCTGCAGGAAACTCTGGGGTCACTTTGGACCGCCTATCTGGGCATGGCTGGCAGCTGGCTAGCTCACTGACAATGGCTCCCATTTCATACCTTGAATGCTCTAACACCCTATTCCAGCTCTGAGTCTGCATCTGTAGGCTTCCTCCCTGCACAGGAGTTGAGTGCGATTTTGAGCCTACTCTTGCAGCAGTCCTCAACAGCCACAGCCTTTGAGACAAACTCTCCAGTTCACAGAATCTGCGCTGAACTCAACGGTTCGAGTTTACTTGAGGCATGAAAGATTTGACCATTTACTATAGGAATCTGACAAAATTAAAGCACAAAAATACTCTCTCAAATGAGATTCCATCTACTTTGCCTATTCATTCAAATTTCACTTGACTCTTACAACTGAAGAGATGGGCCCTTTGATGCTTAGACTCTCACTTTTTGTCTAAATGATGTGTAAAGGCCTCTCTCCTTAAAATGAGGAGTATGTTTGTTGTGCGAAAATGTGAGGAGTACTTTTAAGATCATTCCAATAAAATATATGAACACAAGATGTAGCCGTTGCTAATGATTTGCTACTTTAATCTGGATTTTGATTTTGATTAAGCATAGCAGGCTGTAAAATTGCAAAGTCAGGACCCTAGTATAATAAGGCGGTATTATATGAGATACAATCGTCATTTAGGTTCAATATCATTTGCACCTTTTCCTCTTCAGGAAGAAAAAATATTATTAGATGTGTATTGGAGTTAAAACACACTTTATAGCAAAATACTGTGAACACAATACTATGTACTCAAATATATTCAGTAAGTCATTATGCTTGAACACTTGTTAATATCCCCAGAGGAACAAGATTAACCTCATCTCACTTTCTGTATTTGCAGATCAGCTAAAGAAAGCGAAAGTTTTCCTGTTCTGTCTGTTTGAGCATCTCAGCCCTAATCTGAAGGCACCACCATCTAGTGGGATGAGAAGGTATTTAATGTTTCTTTACCTTCTGTTGGTGTTTTTAAACATGGACATTACATACTACTTCAACCAACAATAAAAAGTGGGGTTTTTTTAATGTATAAGGCTCATGTGGACCTATCATTAATTCTCATATCTTCTACTTAACTGCAAAGCATTTTCCAATAAAAATCTGAAGAGTAATTTCCATGAAAATAGGTTTTCATAAGCGGAATTTTATCAATGAGAAAACAATTTATAGCTATCCAGACTCAGTCAGAAGTGTAATTGATTTATTGAAGACATATTTTTAGTATTTTATTGAATCTACTTTTTGGAAATTCAATTGGAAGAATTATTAATATTGTGAAAGTAATTATCTTGAGCTCATCCTTAAAACCAATCTGCATTTTAGACAGTGAAGTTACGTAACCGCCGTTTTCCATGCAGCCATTAAGTGCGCAGCACGTGGCTGTAAATGTGCTCCCACCATTAAGTCCCCTCAAAAACAAATTTCAAAACTGAATGCAAAGTGTTCGTTTTCCCTTGCCTCTAAGAGCGACCATTTCTTGTACTTTGCCTGCACTGATGTATGCACTGCTACCTGTTCTCATTTGTTTTTCTTTTTATGCACTTAACAATTGGGAACGATAATGGCAGGGATTTTATCTGGGGGAGAGAGAAACATAAGGGTGAGCAGTGTGTATTCATTTGTTTGTTATTTTTCCCAGAGAATGCATGCATGTGCAGCTGTTATCCTAAGATGCCTCCTTGTGTTCAGGTCTCATTGATCTTGTTACAGCGTTTCACACATACGGAGATAATTGATTCACCTCGTTCAGGAGGACATATCTTTTATAAGCACGAGAGTAAATATTTTAAAATTACCGTATTTTAAAATTCCATATATAGTTTGATATTTTTATAGCTAAACCGATAATGAAATAATAGAGACTTAAATACTTCGTAACACAGATAATATTTTAGTTTTCAGAATTTGGGCCTGCTTCTGTTTCCAAGGAAGCGAATGGTATTTTTATCTCAGATACTACTAGATATTTCACTGTTTTACTATCTTCAAATTATAGAAATCTTATTGACAGAAATTGGCATCAATGAGTATTCTGCATTGTGCATCAATTTTATTATAGCGTCTTTTAAAATACTACATTTCTTCAGAAAGCCGTACAGTAATATCAATCTATGCTGGCATTGCTTTATCAATCTGGAGTTTTCAGTAAAAATCAAGGGAACTGGTCCAAACTGGTTGAGGTAGTACATGCCATTTTGACTCTTTGATCCCTAAACCACAAGCCTGAGAAGATTAGAGACATTTCATTTAGAATGCAAATTACCACATTTGTAGATCCTCTCATTTGGAATACTGTTTGCAGTGGATAAAATCCAGGATGTTCCACCTCCTACTCCCTTAGAAGAATAAAAATCCTCAGTAACTGTAGAAGACAGACTAGGATGTACGGGGAAATTAAGGCAAGTAATCTGTACAACTACAACTCCTGATTTCACACAGATTTTACAAAAGCCTTTCCCTCAGAATTTTCATATATTTTTCTACTACCAAAGGAGTGAGCCAAGTCCTGAAGCCTTACTGCCACTGTCTGCTAGCTCTTGGTCATACTTTTTCACAGCTCTGAAGAAGATTGAAAGAAAATATAATGAACCTAATGCTTTTCTGAATAAAAGTAAATATTTCATGAAACTGGCTACAGTATGTTCTCTAGTTCTTTATAGGAAGTGGAGGGAAAGGCCTCATCAGGGACTCATTTGACTATTTCACCATTGTTTAAGAAATGTGATCTGTAGAGTCCAAATCCATTTTAGAATCGAATCTCTGAATCTCGGTCAAAGGAATACACAGTTGGATCAGAATCAAACATTTAAGTGCAGGTTTTGTTTCTAACCTGGCCAATCTTCTGTGTCTCACAGTCATTCTCAGTATGTTTTTTGGGTTCTTGGATAAAATGAAAAACAGTCACATAAATATTAACAGTATCTGTCTTCATTTTCAGGAGACATTGACTTTACTGTTTTTTCTTCTTTCTTACTTTCCCATCAAGGTTGATGTGACATATGTTGATAACCTACAAAGACATAAGTAATCTTATATAAAACTGGCTTTATATACTTTTAACTTCATTGACTTTCTGATGGAATTACAGGTGACTTGTGGAGTCATAAGGATGATCAGGCTATGAATTAAAAGCACAGGTTGAAACACATTATTATTTAATGCGTAACGCTCCTGTAGTTTGAGTTTTTAAAAATGATCCTTACCCATATTTATAATGCCAAAACCTTTCAGTACCTTATGAGACCACTACCGGTATCTTTTATTAGTATTGTGATGCCATGAATTTTAGGATATTTTGCACTGAGGAAGATTGTAAAGCAATTTTTTCTAGAGGAATCCATTACCAGTAGATTAAATTATACCCATCATTATTTTAAATATACTATGACAACATTTCCATATTTTTTCACAAAGTCCATTAGTATAGAATAGAGCATAGTGTAACATATGAACTTGGAATTTAATTTTTTTTCCTGAAATGTAAATGTAGAATACAGTTTTAAATACAAAAAGTATTTTTGGACTGTGAGTTCTTTTATATTTCAGATACTGTTTAATCTTCCAAGTAAGGATGTAAGCAAAAGAATGAAAGAAAATTGTTGAGAATCAAAACAATGTTTTTACTTAGAAGTGATAGAGCAAGTATGAGCTTCAGACACCAATATTCTTTGCTATTTTAATAATTAATGTTGATTGAACTTGTTTTTGTCACTTCAGTGAATGAAGTTAGCCAGGAATTCCGGGTTTGCTAGATTTTGCTAGGGTTTTTCATGAAGACTCCTAGATTCATGGAATGGCTTGGGTTGGAAAGCACCTTCAAAGATCACCTAGTCCACGCTCCTGCCATGGGCAGAGACAGCTTTCACTACATCAGGTTGCTCAAAGCCGCAGCTGGCCTGGCCTTGAACACTTTCAAGGATGGGGTTCCAACAGCCTCTCTGGGCAACCCGCTTCATGGTCTCAGCACCCTCAGAACCAGAGGCAGATCCCCTGGCCTGCCCTCGTGTGCCCCAGCCCCTCACCAACCTGAAGGGGCTGGGCCTGCACCCTGTACATCAGTGTCTTTCTGGACTGGGGAGACCAGGAGGGGACAGAGGAGTCCAGATGCAGTTGTCAAAGTACCAATCAAGAGAGGAGGAAAGCAGTTTTATTGTTACTTGCTTGTTTTATTGTGGCCTTTTAAATTTTTTTATTGTGCAATCTTGACAAGAACTAATGAAGCAGCTAGAAGGGGCCTTAATGCCAAAGGCCAGCACTTCTTCCTGGCACACGTGTGGTCTTCCGCATCTCCAGGAGAACAACTGTCTCTCTGACATCTCTTCTTGATCTGTTGCTGTTCTTTGTGTGCCACCACCACAGAGTGTCTGGCTTCATCTTCAACCTCCCATCGAGCAGCCTTCTCATCCTTGAGCTGAAGAAACCAGCTCCAGGCCTCAAGGACCTCCATGGCCCTCTGAGGGACTTCTGGTGCAGCAGGCCAGCAGAAGTTATGTTGACTTGTATTTTCTTGGGGCTCACAGTAGAGATGGCACTCCTTCAGAAGGGGTGGGGATAGGGGAAAGCATGGGGGACAGGAAGAAAAGGCTCACGAGACCCACGGCCATCAACAAAACAATTGTCGATGCCAGGGAGATGGAATATGTGAGTCTGCAGGCCGGCCAGATGTGGAGGGTAGGCCTCTCAGCTAGTGCCAGGTGCAGTGGCTGGGCTGATGGTAGGGCACTGGCCAGGTGCTGCCATGGCACCATGTTGATGGTGTTGTGGAGGGGAGCTCTGGCAAAATGTAGTGGTGCCAAGGGAGCCATCCTAGAGGTGGAGCCACCTTCATTGGCTCCTCCTCATCTTCAGGTGGATCCACCTCCATGGGCGCCATACTATCAGCTACATGAGCAATGACCATTGCTACCATGTAGCTGATGGTGCTTCCCCTCTGACGCTGCCTCTTCCTCTGCAATTGCTTCTCTTGTTGCCCACACAAAGGTGGGCACCCACTTGCTTTGCTGTGGAAAACTCTTTCTTCCAACCACTGTGAAGTTCAAGGGCCCAGAAGGTCAGTGAATGTGAGCCAACTGCTGGGAGCCCAGTATTACAGGATCCAGAACAGAACTTGGTGAGGTAGCTGACATCAGGAGCTGTGATGACTATGCAAATATCCATATATGGCAGTTCTGGCAGTTGGGAGCCTGTGGCCTTAAAGGTACCATACTGTGGGAGAAAGAGAAGGGTTGAGGGGCCTGGAGGTCACTCCCCTGTGTCCATTCGTAATGCAGGGACCTTTCAGGGATCAGGTTTGAAATATAGGCAAAGATTTTTCTGAGGAGGGCTAGAATTGTTTGGATTCAACCCACCCATTCTTTTTGGCATTTTAATAGCTGAGGGATTGTTAAAAATCTATGTAAGCCAAATGGAGACTTTCCACTGACTTCAGTGGAATTTGAATCAAGCCCGATGCAGGTGAGTCTTTACAGAACCCAGGGAGAAGAGGGGGGAAGTGAGGTCTAACGGGTCCAGAGAAGCAAGGTAGAGGGCAAAGAGGATGAGCTCTATGAAGATGCTGCTATGATTGCACTTCATTAGTAGAAGGATACATTGCTGATTTCTCAATGCGGATGGCAATAGAGCCCTGAATGGGATTCACATTTGGCTACTGGGAATATGGAAGGGAGTTTTATCAGCTCTATGTATGAAGCCACACAAAATCTTAAATCCCAGCAGCTATCAATCTGTCCCGAAAGCCAAGTGCCTTGTGCAGAGCACTGCTTATAGACTCAGTTCTCATCCTCTCCCAGTCCTAGCCCGACAGGGAACAGCAAGAACCTATCTCAATTTTGGCAGTCCAAGGAATGGATCAGATCCACACTGCTCCAGACCTAGAATGCAGCGTCTCCACCCAAGAGCTACAGCTGCCCATGACAGCACTGTTCCTGGATGTATCTTTCCACTGGAGAAAACTTGAGCTGGAGAAGATGGTCTTTGTAACCTTTGTATCCAAAAAGATGCGATTACAGCTTGGTTTCTGGGTGTTACATAGGACAAATGCAGTATGTTGTGAGGCAGGGCCACTGTGGCTTTCAAAGTGAGAGTTAAATTTGTTTTGTAACTTACATACCTTGATCTGGTAGAGAGGGTCCAGTATCTTGTAGTGCAGTCCTTTTACGTACAAAGTGTAAGTTAAAAATTCAAATTCCTGGACATAGTGAGGGAAGAGAAGGATCTCAAAACTTCAAAGTCTGTCTTTTGGCCGGAGATGTTATGTATCTGTGTTGCAACTCATCATTTGTCAGTCTTTCTAATAGCAGGCGGTTCAGGGATATCCTTACCACAGGTTATGTCTTACTCAGTCCATATCTTGGAGAGTGGCATCTATTCTGTGATTATTTACAGCTCAAGTTGCTAGTGTCTTTGTAGTGGCATGAACATATTTCTGTTCATCCCAAGAAAATAACAAAGACAACCTCATAATTTAATTTAACAAAGACAAATAAGGTTTCTGCTATAATATACCTTCCCTATTTCCATTTAGGGAATTTCTTGTCATGCAGGAAACCATCTGAAAACAGACTATCAGGAACCTCCGCCATCTGCAAGACTGCAGGGAGCAGTTGTTTTCACAAGTCACAGTAACATTGGTCAGAAACAAGGTTTGAACACTTGGCTTTCTAGTCCTTACGGAAGAGGCTACCCATGCTAGTCATTATTTAATGGAAGGCTGAAAAGCATTGCTTTGAAATTCAGTTTTGCTGACTGAGTCTTCTTCTTCCACATAACACTGCTCTTTTGACATTAACATACTTTTTAGCATTATTAATATCGCATCCAATTTCATTGTTTACTTGTGGCCTTTTAAGACCACCCAAGAAAGATGTGCACGGTACATAGACAGTTGTATAACAGAGGCTTAAATGACAGCGTAAATTAAAACGCTAGCTTTCCAGCTTGCATGTTTACACAGGGCTACAACTACAGGAGTGTAAAGACAATGGAGAATGGCGTTGTTCTTCTACTTTGTGCTAGATAGAGAAGTGAATTATAGGTCAGATTTTTTTTCTCATGTTAACAATAGTTTCCATTAAAAGTTTAAAGAAACCAAATAAAATGAATTAACACTAATGATTAAGTTATGGGAAAACCAAGTTCTATGTTTCAAAGGTGCCACATATCAAGAATCGTAGCTATCACACAAGTTATGATGATCCCTCTGTTGCACAATGCATTATTTTCATAGTAATTCCAAAGTTATCAGGGAAATAGGAATTGCAAAACTTGTATTTGTTTTGCTATGCACAGTCTAAGGCCTCATCTGTGTTTTGATGTGATATAAACTCAGTAAAAAGGAAACTGCTTTGATTTTGTGGGTCCGAACTCTTCATTATTGTCAATATTGATGAACACGCACAATATAGATTGACTAGTCGAATGCTTGCTTTTTCCTGTAGCAACAGTAACACAGAATACATAATTAAATATCAGTTGTATCAAGATATGCAGTATTGAGATATAAAAAATGACTGGTAACTTTGAAAATCTTTAGGAACGCCATGGCTGCATGCAGTTCCAGTTTATTCACAGACTTTTTGAATGGTATCTTCACCTGAATGCACGACCACTTCAGTTAGTTCATCTACTAATTTGTATGTAACTAGCACTGTTTAACATCTCTCCCCTGGTATACTCAGGTATACCCTTACCGTTTAGAATCTGTTTCTGTGTATCAGGTTTTCTATACAATTTGATTATATTTTACTGGGGAAAAAAAATGTTCATATGTAACACTTTTAGATTTTACTTCTTTTGAAACATTTTTCCTCCTTTTAAAAAGATTACAATAGCTTCCATGAAAAGTTCAGACTGAAAAAAAGCAAATTAAAAGCCCAAAGCACTAAAGCACAAAACAGAAAAGAATTGCACTGACATGTGAGATGTGTTAAAATTCTTCCTTGAATCAGTCATTTAGACATACAAAGATAATGATGATGATTATGATGACAATAATTATAATCAACTAAAATTTAAATTAATCAATTTTCTTCTGTGCAAATACCAATTATATTTCTTTTCTTTAAAATGAATGTGACCATTTTAAGTTGTTATTCTTGCAAATCTTCCTAATAATCCGCCTCAACATTTACCACAGCATAGCATACTTCTAAATTGAGGAAAGAAATTCTGTCTGTTCTGACTTAACAGAAGGGTCGATGTAAGGGTCTATATAAGCTACATAGACTTAAGATTCATATAGCACCCACAGAATGAGGAGCTAAGGCCTATTCTTTCCTTTTATTCACATAATCAAGCAGAAGGTAGTGCCACTCATGAGGTGCTACATGGATACAAAATAGGAGTGAACAACATGTTCCCATTAGTTCTGCTTTCGTGTTTCTGAGGTGTTTTTAGGCACACAGAAGTAGTAAAGTAGAATGGCTCAAAGTCTTCCTCCTTCCCCCTACAGAGTCTGTGATGCAAAATTGGTCTGAGAGAGACAGTTTGGAGTTCCAGGGATAGTCAGATGTTGGGGAACAATGAGCAATTCTGCTATTGGAGAAATTACCTTATAGAAGAACTGTACGGTATGTATTGTGTGGATCTGTGATGTAAATGCCAAAACCCACCAAGCCTACATCTTATTCTAAAAGAGATGATGCTAAGACTAAAACAAACAAAAGAAGTCTTCTAATTAGTGCTATGCATTATGATTTGTTACATTCAAACCAAAATTCTCACTCAGGCTACAACCAGATTTGACCTCCTATTGTTTTCCTTTCAAACGTTAACGCTCTAAGAATGCATGAAGTGGAGAACATCCTATTATCAAGGCAATGATGTTGAAATTCAGGTTTCGGATATGCTAGAATGCTCAATTGCGTTGTCGCCTGAAAACAGATTAAAATGCAAACATCTTATAAAAACCATTAAATACTTTAATATAGCTGACCCACATAATGTTTACAGTAGGAACATTCTTTTTCTAGACATACACAGTTTAATTAAAGTTTAATAAGTACAATGTGGTTGTCTTATTTTCTGCACAAGAAGAGCTACCATTTAAATGGAGTGTTCTGTGTTTGGATTAATGAAAAATAGATGCTAAATCCTAAGTGTCCTTTCTGACTTCTCAAAAGCATCACTGTATTATCTGGCACCAGTTTGCAACTTCTGAAAGAAAAACAAGACCTATTGCCATTTCTGTGAGCCAAACTGGGCATAAACTCATTTCAAATTTCGTAAAAATTTTGGTGGACCACTGTTGCTACCCTCTGACTTTAAAATCCTCAACAGAATATTTTAACTACAAAACGTTATGGAGCTGTAATGTTGTGAGGGAAATGCTTTAATAAGGAAGCCTTTCCTGTATATGGCTTTCTGTAAATCTCCTTACTAAAAATAAGAGGTGATCACATATGATTGTTTCTAATGGTTGTAGAAGCTGATGGCTTTCTTTTTAGTCACAGGCCTTTTACAACTAAAATTTCTCCCTAGAAGTGACAGATACTTCCATATATGCCCTTTCACAGGGAAATAGAGTAAGGGGGTCTGGCAGCTCCTCCACTGGCTGTACGTACCCTCCGATGATGTTAGTAAGTTTTCATGACTGCAGATGTGAAGCCTGAACTAAATCTCTGCTCTTACTCCAGAGCTCTAAGGGGAGCACTGACAGACCCAGCGCATTGGAACTGAGGCAAATTCAGTCTCGAACACAGACTTCCTCAAAGTGAAAATAATACTTGTTTCATCATTTTTATTCACCTGCTCATGTAATTTCAAATGTAGTTTTTATACTTAGTTTCCTTTTTTCAGCTCACTGTTATCAGGGATAGCTTGTTTTATCTGAAAATCAGTCCCTCACTGTTACTCACTCTAAACTTTTAGATGTCTTTTGGATACAGTTTCCTGTTTGAGTCCTTGGTGGTAAGTGTGTCGTCACAAGAATCTGAGCTTGCAAGAACTCATTTCGTCTGAGGCCTTTATAGTCTTTTGTTTATGGTTTCTCTGGTGAAGTCTAGGTAAAAATACTGCATATGAGACACATCAATTCACTTAGCTTTATGGACGACTTTAAACCCTTTTAATTATATGATAATATTTATGGTGAGTTTCCTATGGGAGCTTTATCAGTTTCAGAACTTAAAGTCCTGGTTTATCCTCTCTTTTGAGCCATGTGTCATATATGATTTTCAGCACTGGAGAATACTACCATTTAGAAAAAATACTCAAGAATCCTGCACTTCTCATTCTCCTCACATAAGGAACTATACAGCCTTCTGTGCTATGGTTGGATGGGGGTTTAAGTGCTCTTTTTTCAGTATTCGTATGGGCACATTTTTAAATGTGTATAGACAATGAAATGAGAGAACTGCTTCAATCTCATGTTTAAAGCAATACACTTTTCACCTTTAACTGTAATTATGGTTTGTTAATCAATCAGAAAAGACCATGATGTAGAGGTTGAACTTTGCATGGTAAAACTTCTATTGACTGTAATGAAGTAGGAGCATGCCCTAACAGCTAAAGAATCTGGATTCATAAACTTGCAATAAATCAAGAGATTAATAAAAGAAATGCAATATATAAATGGAATATTTCCAGAGAGAAGAGATTAGTTTCTGACATAAGCTAGTCTCCAGACTTGGGTTGGATGTGTTGGAAAAGGTACATTTTCCCTACATCCTGACAACACAAGTCTGCAAACCTCTTACTATGCAATAAAAATGGCTTCAAGCAGAATGGCAAATAGTTTTAAAATGCCAAGTTATCACTTAGAACATGTAACCAAGCTACACGAACATGCTTCGATACATAGCCAAAATGCATACGTTCTATGAGGATATATAATTTAAATCCTTACTAGCACAGGTAAGGTTCACCTGTGTATGCCCGAGTACATTTAAGTTGCTTGCTTTCTCAGTCCACAGCATTTCTAGATCACATTTTGGCTTTGGTATCAGCCTGTTCTCTGACACTAGGCAGGAACTGCCTGCTGCCCATTCCTATCTGTCTGCGTTGTGGACGCTCCCCAAAATTATCTTGACAACAGTACAGGAAAGCATTTTCTCAGGTAACTGACTTCACCATCTTGTTGACCAGTCTTGAATTTGGAAGTTCTTATACTTTGAAGAACCATTTAAATGTTCATGTACAATCTGATGACACAATGATGGTAAGCTGCATATTCTTTTATTCATTTGAAAAGGACGATCTGGTAATTCGTATACAGTGTGAAGTCTGAAATGAGTGTATTACAAAGTGGTGCACAAATTTCAGCCAGAAATACCACTGTGTTCTCAAGGACCTCTTAGATACAGCAAAGAATACATTTCAGTCCACTGGGGAAGTGAAGGAAACCTCTGAAAAGGAACACATTCCTGGAAAAGCTTACAGCGTATAAACCCAACACATAGTGAAAAACTCCTGATTATTTTTTTTCTGAACATGTACAAAGTTTTAGTCCTTTGCTTAAGTATATTGATATCGCTTCTGTTTCAAAACTAATGTACACCATTCTGTATCTGTCTTAGCAGTCCTAAAAACTCCCCTTTTCATGAAGGAAAAAAAAAAGATGCAGAAAGAAAATTAGGAAAATAAAAGGCTGTTTTAGAAACATACCTAAATACTTCAAAAAAGTACCCCTTCTGTAATAGAACACACAGCAATAACACTTCATGTGCTATACTGAATTCTTTCAGCCCCTGATACGGAGCACTGAGAGGAGTTGTCTAACCAAATAAAGAACTGAACTGACACCATATGTTGCATATAATGCACTAATAGCATGGGTTTATGTCAATATAAATCAAGATACAGTCTGATTCTACTAGTGGTAGTTCTCCCGGTCTCCAAGTAAGTTTTCTTTCACATGTCTCTAAGAGACAAGCAATAACAAGTGCAGCCTATTAGTCATCATCCTAAGTTCATCAGCTATTTTAAACATTAAAGATTAGCCTGTAGCATTAAAAAAAATAACTGAACTTTTGGGCTGCTGCAAAGACTATCTCCTTCATGCTGCACACTTGTAGATGTAGGAAACCTGTAAAACTCAGAGTCAATCCTTAATGACTCTGTAATGCAGCCTTCTTTCTGTATTCAGCCACTTACGCTGGGCAGAGCAGCCAGATCTGGTTTTTTCTTCTCTGTGCTCAGTTTATTCAAGAAAGTTTTGACTGCAATGGGAGACCTACAGAAAGTTTGCAGAATGTCATTAATTAAAGATTGGAAAAATAGACTTCCTGCCTTGTGCACTTACAGAAGGAGAGTGAAATGTAATTCTTTCTCCCTATCCCTCTAAACAATCCTGTCATTTACTCACATCTTAGTAATCAAAAGGGCATCTTCAAAATTAGTTCCAGTGTTCTTTAGACAGAGAATGTGGATTTAAATACTCAGGTTTTTTAAAAATGCATTCAGTTCTCTGATATACCAAGGCCAAGATTACTGTATCAAAGAAATATTCACACCATCCATGGGAATGAAGTGTCTACGTACGATTGAGAACTTGCAGCTTAGGGTCTAATGCCACTAATAAAGTACAAGTAGTGTGCTTTATGGGCATGATTAGGAGTGACCGCTGCAAGCTGTGACAGGAAAGAAAAATTCAGATAGAAAAAGTTAGGATAAAGTTGTATCAGAGTTTAGAAGAAATTTGGAAACAATTTTTTCGCAAACATGCTTGAATGTAGAATGGCTGTTTCTGTAGTTAATGAACAATCTAGTTTGTGCATGCTTGAGTGACTGACAGTTCCGTAACAGCAAACTCTATATGACAACCATGCATAACTTCAGCAACACACAAACATTTTCTTGCTGCCTGAACTAATGAGCCCTTTAGTTGGGATAAATCAGGTTATTCAATAGCCGTTGCAAGCAGCTAATAGGCCCGATCCTGCTGCTGATCCGTATTCAAACTGGTACTCAAGTAGAATTAATTCTGTGTCCACTGAGAATAATAGAATGAATAATGAGATTTCACATGTGAAGTCACTGCACGATAAAGATACTATACAACTTTAAAAAAATAAGAATTCCTCATCGTTAATATGTAGTATTTGCTGTTTGGTGTTGGATAAAGAAATATTTGATTAAATTATCTGAGACTAGATCTTGAGAGAACCAGAAACTCCAAAATCCTAATGCTAATTCTTCCTGATTTTCTCTTGAGCTTCAGTGTTTCTACCTGGGAAAATAAAACCACTGACACGGTTTATGGGTTTTGCCAAGATTACTGTATTTCCCCAAAGTATTCTAATTGCAGTTAGATATTAACTACCCAGGCTTAAAAATAACAAAAGTAGTTCTAGGAATATGTGAAAATCCCAAATAAAAGTTATAAAGCAAAACTCTGTGTTTTTATGAGAGCCGTTTTGCTTGAGATCAAAGTAGGAAAAGTTGCTTACAGAAAAAGAACTGCTAAAAGTGGAATCTTAAAATTGATCTGTGCATGTGTCTTTGTGAACTGTTATTGCTAAAACTGCCGTATGAATCCTCTGTGATACATAGGATTGGGAATTATTTCATAAAACGTAGAAAAACGAATATATTTAATTAAAATGGTTTAAAAATTACATTTAGTCTTGTCAGTGTGCATTTTTGAAGGCGTTTGGGCAACTCTAATTGATGAGACCTAGTTTAACAAAATACAGGGAAATTCTGCAATCAGGCCGCAGGATGTGCAGTTTAATTATGTTGGTGTGCATTTCTATTTGTTTCTAATGTAGAGGATCTATTGGCAAAATGAATGCCCATTTTGTGGTCTGTTATGCAGAAAATGTTTAATCCAGTGTTTGATTTACTCTGTTAAATCTTCTTTATTGAATGTGCTTATTCATCCATGCAGAATTGGGTATGCTGCTTTCTGTTACTATGACATTGCAATTAAATAGCTAAAGAGAAAAACATGGTAAGACGTTTTCTCAAGGTCCATGAAATTCTCATAAAAATTATTCATACTTACGTGTTTTACTCCTACATTTGATGATATTAAAACTGTAAAGTACAGAGAAATATTTTTGTGCTGTATGGGGCTGACAAACCTTGCAGTCAAAGCTCCTGAATAACCATTTTTTGTCAAATAAATAGTACCAAGAATTTCTGGTCCAGTGGATAATGACTGTCATCACGAAATAGGATTGCACTTATTGCATCTTATGAATGAAGCTAACAGGAACTCACAGAACCAAACAACAGCATTTTGTGGTGGGACAAATACTTAAGCACTTCAGAAACAGTGAGACATTGACAGTGCAATAGCTCTGTTCTAGTGCAGACCTAGAATTCTACTAAACAATACCAAAAGGTTTTCACAGTGAAATGTACTTTCATTAGTATGCTCTCCCAAGGATGTGCAAGGAGAATTCATCTTATCTGATCTAAACAATATAGGGATGCTTTGTTCCTCAACTCAAGGCATTTAGGTCAGGAGGATCCAGCACTGTGAGAATTCTGGAGCTGGATTTCTGTCATTATAAAAAGCAGAAATGACAGTGTCGTGGTTTAGGCCCAGTGTGTAACTGAGCACCACGATGCCCCAAAAAGGGCTAGTCAAAATAAGGACTGGGAGGGCTTCTCACCACTTAAACAGGTCACAGGCAAAAGACAGACTCATCATAAGGAGTAAAAAAAAACCAAACCTAACCAAAACAAAACCATTTTAATTTGTTACCAACATCAGAGCAGAACAATGGGAGATACAACCAGATCTTAAAGTCAAAACACCTTCCCCCCACCCCTCCCTTCTTCCCGGGCTCAGCTTTGTTCCCGGTTTCTTCACCTTCCCTCTCCCCCTTTGCCTTGAGGCGCAGGGGGATGGGAGTGGGGGTTGCAGTCGGTTTTCACACCACGTGCTCCTCAGGAGTAGGAAAACCTCAGCCCAGTGTCTCTCTCTGCTTCCACGTGGCCCCCTTTCCATAGGGGAGAAAGTCCTCAAAAGTCCAATCTGGGTCTGCCCACAGCTGCAGTTTCCCTCACACACAAAACTGCTTCAGCCCAAGTCCACAAAGCTCCAATCTGGGTCTCGACCCGGCTCTCACCACGGGTTGCAATGGGGAAACCTGGGTTCTGCGTCCTCCTCCTCCTCCTCTCCGCTCTCTTTTTTTTCCTTCAAACCGACCTTGGTGCTCTTCAAAGTTGTTCTCCTCAGGCCCCACTCCTTTCTCCACTGCAGGTCTCTTCTGATGGTTCTGGAGATCCCGGCTTTCTCTCTCTTTTTTTTTTTTCGGGATGAAGCTGCAGTGGGGCTTAAGCTTAAGCTGTGGCCAGGGCCAGCCAAGCCCAGCCGGGCAGGGCCAGGGCCGCGCCACCCGCACCTGGGGCCACGCTGGTCAGGGCCGGTGCCAGAGAGAGAGCGAGGCATGCCCTGCACCCCCCTTAAATCCATGAATTCGCAGGGGCACTGATTGGCTTGGCCCTGGTCAGAGCTGGGTCTGACAAAGGCAAAGGGGGAGCTTTTCAGGTAGCTTCTTAAAAGGCCATCTCCATGGCTCTTCCCCCGTTACCAAAGACACAACCAAAAACCCCTCACAGAAAACCCAATGCAGACAGCTTCATTCACAGAATTGCACAATGGAAACTGCGGAATGGATTTTTTTTTTAATCTTTATGGGACAGTTGAAAGCATAAATATAAGGAAGGTAAGATTTGATCTTTCTACTTTTATATTTGAATCCATAAGTACTAATTTTCTGCTTCTAATCCTTAGCATGGTAATCAAGTACTGATGTTTAAATCTAGATATTTTTTGTTCCTGTGTTATTTGATGTTTCCTGCTAGGCTATTTTCTGTGCTGCACTCTGTTCTAGCACTCTGGCAGTACTGTGGAGGTAAGGTGGTCTCTGGTTTCCATTAGTCACTGTATACTATTTTCACTATTCTTTTTCTATGCGAACAAGGATCTTGTAATAAGGTGTTAACAGGCTGCTAGCTGGTTTACTGTTGTTATTGATTTAAGGTGTTAAGACTTCAATACACAATGAATAATATTAAGAGATTAGTTTAAAGACATATAAGCCACTAAATGCAAAATAAAAAGCAAAACTTTCTAGAAATTTCCAGTGTATTCTGGCGTAGGTATTTGTCCAGGTTATTTTGCCTACATTGCTGTATCTGGCTTTTTGAAATACATCTTTTTACTCTTGCTCTTCTTTTATTCAGACTGGTAGTACAGGAAGGGCTACTTTGAAGCAGTAGATTCTGTTTTTCACCCCAGGTTCTCCTTCATTTCTTTGTATGGTGAAGGAAGAGGCAGAGCAACACTGAAGTGTGAGTTAAGGCTTCAGAGGAAAAGAAAGAAAGGGTTAATGTTCATTGACAGGTTAAGAACAACAGAGAGGTTTTTGAATGCAGAGAAGGAAGTACAATTCAACATATATGGCTGTTAATTAACAAGGAAGGTCATGAGATTAATGAGTAGAAATAGATGAACTAATACACTTCCTTTTGAATTCTGTCTTTGACATGGTGGATAAAGGAAAGAACTTATCACAATTGCGGAGTAAGGAGACTTTTTAAAAATAATAATGGAAATATCTTCTTGGCTATATTAATAAAGTGCAATGATCAATGAGATTGAAAAAAACCCAACAGAAATAGTTTTGGAAACTGCATACGCAGGGAGGAAATAACAAAAATGAAATCTGTTGTGAGTTACTGAAGAACTGGTCCTCCAAGAAACTTCGGGGGAATTAACAAGTAAACTGTACAAAAAATATGTGTTTCCATTGAAGTATTGCACTGAAGTATTTGGCATTTTCAGTAAGTAGGTGGAATGCAACCACATTATTGTATTTCAGAAGTTTACTGAATGACGCTGGGAGCTTGTATGCATTCACCACTGTTTCCCACAATGTCCCTGTACCCTAGGTAAGGGCTTGTTCTCTGGGTTAGCAGACAACTCGATGGGTGAGAACACGGGTGGACGTGTTACCTGAAATCAAAAGAACTCCCGAAACACACAAAGTATGTTTAGAGAAGAGACATTGTTTAATTCAGAGTTGTGCAAGGCTGGGTGTTCAGTGGCTTTCCACTGAAAATAGTGAGAAAATAGTGCAAAGTAGTGAGAAACTACACCATATATATCCTGATACATGATTAGCAAAACTTCACCTAATACTGCATTAATTGGTCCAAAATTACTTAATCTACTTTTTATTGGCTAATCAATTTATTGGTTTTCATGCTAATTAGTTCACATATGCAGTGTTCACCTCCTTCTAGGTTGGAGGGTTTCTCGAGTTGGTGGTCCATGAGTCGGTGGTTGCAATCTCCTCCTGCCACATCCACCTTTCCCCCAGTTCTCACAAATTTCGCTGACCTCATTGTCATTAGGAAACCGTCCAGGCTTTGGCACCTCTGTGGGACAGATGAGTGGCCTCTTATCAGGGTTCTGTAGCCACTTTTCCAAGAATATAGTCATTGAGGAGTGCAAAGAAGCTGATTTAGGAGTCCAGTTCTGGGCCCCTCAGTTCAAGAAGGGCAGGAACTGCTGGAGAGAGTCCAGCGTAGGGCTACAAAGATGATGGAGGGAGTGGAGCATCTCCCTTCTGAGGAGCAGCTGAGGGAGCTGGGGCTCTTTAGTTTGCAGAAGAGGAGACTGAGGGGAGACCTCATTCATGGTTATCAATATTTAAAGGGTGAGTGTCACGAGGATGGAGCCAGGCTCTTCTCGGTGACAAACAATGATAGGACAAGGGGTAACGGACACAAACTGGAACACAGGAGGTTCCACTGAAATTGGAGAAGAAACTTCTTCTCAGTGAGGGTGACAGAGCCCTGGCCCAGGCTGCCCAGAGAGGTTGTGGAGTCTCCTTCTCTGCAGACATTCAAAACCCGCCTGGACGCCTTCCTGTGTAACCTCATCTGGGTGTTCCAGATGGTTGCTGGTTGCTCCAGCAGGGGGATTGGACTGGATGAGCTTTTGAGGTCCCTTCCAATCCCTAATGTTCTGGGATTCTGTGACCTGCTCACCAGGCACCAGTCAGAAAGATGGAGCCAGACTCGAGGAGCAGGCCCAGGGGACCACAGGGAACGGAGAAGGCCAGCGGCAAAGCCTGCCATGCAGACGGCAGTGAGCAGCAAGGGCAGCAGCCAGGGTGCGCGCAGCACAGAGATCCGGGACCGTTGTTTTTCACAGAGGTGTTTGTGACGAGCCGAGCAGCGCAGCGGCAGCCTGGAGTCCCACGCTTTACAGGACAGTAAAGAGAACCCTCCGTGAGCCCGCGCTAAGCGTGCAGCTACGACGACGAGCCCAGACGGGCGGCTCCTGCCCTTTCGGCGGGAAGGGACCACACCTCCCAGCAGCTCCCGCGCCCGGCGGCCGGAAGG
>NW_010198680.1:48643-66470 GCF_000695765.1 Mesitornis unicolor | reverse complement strand
ATACATATACACATACATATACACACACATACACAAAGAGGAGAGTGGAAAGTTTGAATTGATCTGTGGTCTACATCTGAAGACATTAACTATTCACCAGACTTCAGTTACTGTCTCTGTTTGTAATTCATCTCTATAGCATCTTGTAAATCCATAGACCACCAAAAGAGCAGGAAGGAGTCAAAAGTAGTTGGTTACACACTGCAGTCTTGCTCAGCAGATTCCATTTAAAAGTGTCTTGATGCACACAGTACACAGAAAATAAATCTTTTATTCTTTATCTGCCTCAGCCTGTGGGCATTGAACTGCATCAGGTCTGCCAGCTGGATTTGTGTGGGGAAAATGAAGCGCTCTGCACAGTGGCAGAAGGTGCCAGGCCCTCAGGGCTCCATCCCTCCTCCCTTTCCTCCTCTCATCCCCTGTTTCTGGGGGCTCTCAAAAGTATTCTGCTTTCTGATAATGCTGTTTGTTATACCTGCAGTTTTAGTCCTTAATTGAGCCATCCTTTGTCTTCTCTTCTGAATTTCAGACTTTTGATACTCTTCAGAGTGTAGAAAGGGGACTTTGGCAGCCCTGCACCACAGGGGCTTACCCTGGGACTCTGGCTTCTTGGGCAGGTGCTGCCATGGGAGGGTTTGGGGAAAGAATGCCTCTCACAGGGTTGTCTTGGAAAGGCAGCTGTGGTGCTCTTGGAAATAGGATCATCACCCACAGCAGACCAAGAAAACTGTTGTTAATGGATCTAAGCTGGTTGAAATTTTGTCCATCTATTATTTCCAAATATCTACATTCTTTTTAAACTGTGTTGATGGCGTTTCTGAAGTTCAGTAACTTCCTCTTCTATGAAAGTGAAAAGGATTGTTCCCACTGGTATATGGTGTTGGCCAGAAGTTCAGCATTGTGTTGTGGCTGACACCTGAAGCACAGGAAGGTAAATTAAGAGTAGTGATTCTTTATTCCTGACCTTAATCATCTGAGCTTTTGTCTTCATCTTTAAATGATTTGAAGAAAGAAAAATTACTTCTTGAAGTTTATTACTTTGGCTGAGTTGTTGATACATGTGGCTTACTGTGTCTAATGCCTAACGATTATTTGTATCTGATCATTCCTACTATAGATGTGTTGGAGACTCTTCTGGTTGATGAGTATGAAAGCGTACCTGAAATATATATGCATAGTGGAAATAAATAATCACAGGTAGGCTCTGCAGATTGCTTTATTCTTTAAGTGTTGCAGAGTGTCAAACTGTGGAACAAGTTAGTTGGTTTTTTTTTAATTGCAGGTGGAAACAAATCAAGTGAACAGAACATTAAGGCATGTCAGTGTTCACAGATTCAACTATTTTAAGTCATAAATATTTTAACTTCAGATAACATACCCTCCATTTCTTGTGTTGATCTTCTAAATAAAACTAGCATCTTTTTTTAAAAATGTTGGTTTAATTAAATATACATGTGTGTTTAATAGGCTGCATATATATATATATATATATATATATTGCCTGAAATAAAAGGCCTGCACAAATTTATTCAAATAGAGCTTGTTCAAAGCTCTATTAATTTAATAAACAGAGAAACTCTAAAAAAAAAAAAGTACAAAATATATTTTCAATTATTGCATGCAATAAAGTTCTTTTATCCACCTGTGCATTTCATTTTTGTGTCTTAGATCATGTATAAAGGAAGCAATATGGCCACTACAAAACTTATGGCAGGCTTTTCAGCTATATTTGGACTTGATCTTGGAGGTCTCTTCCAACCTTAATGATTCTGTGATCTGTTTTTTAAGGCATTGATTGGGGAATGGTACAATTTTACCAGATTTTACCTTCTTGAGGAAGTTCAAGGTGTGCTTGGAAATAAGAGAGCTTCTGCAACAAGAATCAGGAAGGAGTAGTGCTGCACTAGGTCTAATTAGAGGGAAAGAAGTACCCTTTCTGAAAGAGTATTTTATCCAAGTGCATTTGGAAAATACCATCTGAAAACTCTCACCCTTTTAAGGGATAGAAATAAAGTTAGTGCTGGCAGGTGTTGTTTTTTTGTTATGGTAGGGAAAAGTAACCTTTATGGTGATGGGAAGGTAATTGTTTCTTCATGACAGCAAGAAAATATAAGGTAGGATGATTTCCTTTGGAAAAGTAGTAAACTTATTTTCTAAATATTCTAAATAATTCTAAATATATTATTTCTAAATATATTTCTAAATCATAAGCATATGATTTCAGTGATTATTGCTGAGATGGTCAAAATGCATGAATGCCTTCGGAGCATGCTTTGCCATTTTGTTTAGAAAAATAGTAGTCATAATAATTTTGAACTAACTCACAGTAAGAGATTCCTAGTAGAGCATTATTGTTGCTCTTGCAGCTTTGTTGTACGGTAAGGATTACTGGTGCTGCGAAGTAATACTCATTAGCCAATGAAAGTCTCTGCAATACAGTTTATAATTAGAACTGGTGATAAATATGATAGTAGCATGTGGAGATCATAAGAGTCTTTCATTCCAGTGAAGGTTAAAAAGATCTTGTTTAAAAGGGATTTTTTTAATTAGAATTTTTTTCATAATTACTTGATTTCTTGTGACTGAGACATCTTTTTCAGGCTTCCATTCTCTTCCAGGATTTGTGGACTATTTTGGAAATACTCAATTTTCTATTTATCAGTGAAATATTTCATTGTCTCTCTAGCCATTTATGTACGAGTACCAGCATCTGTGTATGTCTTGGGGAAAGTTGGCTTTATGGTGTGAACTTGTTCATTAGTGGAGCAGAGGCCAAATCCCTGCATTTCTAGATAGATTGTGATGCGTAGGAATAAATTGGAAGGAGTGTAATATGAAGTCTCCTTCCACTATTATTTATCCACTTAAGCTTATGAAAATTTTAAGGGGGTGGAGAATCTTGCTGTTTTGTCATATCTGGATTCTAGCTCAAGATTAACTACAAAAAGGCAGTAGTTGAGGACAAAGCTGATTTGCGTGCAGTCTTCTGGTGATACAGATGAGCTCTTCTGTTAGTGAGTGGAGAGAGTTCTTTTTAATGTGAGAATCCACAAGCTCTTCAATTATGTGCTAGCTTTCTGATAGGAACAGAAATTCACTGTTTTATTTGTTTGTTTTTCCTTTAGTTGAGGATGGGAGTCACTACTATGAAGGCTTTTCATTTATAGTAATGATGTGGAGAATATTTGTCTTTTATTCATGGAATCCTCTGCATAGCTTTTACTTCAGCCTTGGGCATGTTTCCAGTGAACGAGCTGTTAATGTCTACTACTATTTTTCATTGGTCTTCTGAAGGCCTAGTTATCTCAAGAAACTTGCCTATGCTTAAAGTCCCTTCCATTTGTTATTTTTCTTCCCCAGACTGAGGTTTATCTCTCCATGAAGTGATATGTATTAAATTAGTCTGTGTAAACAGGCTGCAGCAAAGGCTACAAGCTAGGTCTTAGTTTAATCTGGAATATTTGCAAAAGAAATAAAAATAAATGAGCCAAGAATGAAGGCTGTGTCTACACCAGAGTTCCATCAAACTGTTGCACGTTTGTTCATAGCATTCATCATTAGGATAACAGTAATTACAGAGGTAGTATTGTGTCAGATCTTCGGGCTGTTTGTTACTCTGGATGGGCCATAACCATCTCTGTTACATGACATGGTGACAGCTTCTTTAAGGAACAGATACACCTGCTTGGAAGTGCATTGCTCAGTTACTTAACTTGCTTGACTTTGTCCAGTGTCACTTTTTTTATAGCATCAGTCAGCATTTAAACTAAGTAATGGAGATACTTTTAATTTTAGATGGATAGCATCCTAGTTACTTTCCACTTTGTGTTTTCAGAGTGGTCAGCACTGGCCTGTCCTTTCATTTGTGGAACACTGGTAAAAATGTGAATTCATACAAATAAATTAATATCCCCAATATTTACACTACCTATCACAATCTTTGAAGTGATGATTTTTTCTTTGAATAATTATGTGTATGTACAATCTTAGCATTCCATATGCCATGCACTTGCACATATGAACATACAGGAGAAGTTATGGTATTTAAAACCTTAGACATAATCTTTTAAGATTTTTCCATGAAGCAAATAATGCCATAAAATAATTTCCATTTGTCCTTGCTGTCTTAAAAAGTGACAAAATCATTACTATTAAAAATTAATACGAAATACACATTGAAGTGTATTATTACCTATTTAAAAAGTAACACAACTTGCTTTTAGTTTTCAGGACTGTCTGTATTATGTCTTCAGGTTTTATGACAGACAGTACTGCAAGGGTGGAACTGGCCTAAAATTAAAGAAAAAACAGCAGGTTTTTAAAGGAGTTATGTCAGAGACCAGAAAGCTACACTGTATTCCAGACTTGAATTAATGTGCTTTGTGGCCCTGAACTGGTATAGCTTTTCTACCCTGGCCTCAGTAGAATATGTATTTAAAGAGACCTGTGGCCATATAGAAATACCTTTGTATACAACAGAAGCGGTGCTTTATTGAGTACTTCAATGAAAAAGTGCCAGCTGTGCCTTTATTGATAAGTATTTGAGGAAGGTTAGTCATTTTGCTAGGACAGCTTTACTGAGATTTGCAGATTAACATCATACTGTTACGTATAGGATTTACGGAAAATTTAAGTAAAATACTTTCAGTTACTTTTCAGGCATCATTCTTGGTAAAATCGCTTCAAAAATCAGTAGAAACAAGAACTAAGTTTCAGAATAAAAGAATAATAGGTGTCTATGTGTTTCATATGTATAGTCCATGAGCTTTTGTGGGGGTTTTTTTGTGGGGTTTTTTTTTTACTTTTAAAGAAATCTGTTTTCCACACTGAAATTGGTAACAACTCTAGAAGACAGAAAAACGTTTTAGTGTACAGAGTGAAGTGCTTCCTGTTTTAGATGAGCTGTGCTGAAACAGAGGTAACTGGAAAAGTTCAACAAAGCCTTTGATATTCTTGTTGCAGGTACAGTTAAGATTTGCCTTTTGAATGTTTCACTCTGTCTTTTATTGTTTAATGTTACCTTTTAGCTCTAAAGTTGTAGTTATAGTAACTATGAAGTAACAACACAAAATTGAGCCTGAAGTAGGAAATTTGAAAATGTTTGGGGAGATTATAAAAATTATTGCAAACAATTTGTTCTTTGCAAAAGTAAAGCTAATCTGATCAATGTGCAAAACCACAGTTACCTAAAAATGAAGAAATGCTTTATTTTCTTGTACATGCATTCCAAGCTTCTTTTTAAATTTTCGTAGAAAAAATATGAAAATGTTACTTGGTTACATACATTCATGATAAAAAAAGCAAAAAATATCCCTACTTGCAAATATAATTGTCCTTTAAATTAGAGCCATGCAAAATTTAGCTTGGAATTCTAACCCAATAGAGTGTTAATATAGCAAATTTCTAGAGATGGTACATTTTAATAATTTTTTACTTTCTTGTAATCTGTATATTTGCAATTTGGAAGGTAAACGAAAAGTTTCTTTGGCTACAAAGATAAGCATTGTGTTGGTTGACTTTATTTCCTCATTGTAAAGACACTGAATCATATTAAAATAGATAAGATTTCTTGTAGGTGAAATTATGCTGGTAATAGATGTTAGGGTACTATACTTGAAAGATTCAGTAGAGTTTTACATTAATTTCTTCAAGATGCTGTGATATTAGGGCCTATGAGTTTGAGTGGGGATTTCAAGTTAAGTAACAGGAAAAAAGGTTGTTGATGTTTTAAAGTGATATTCCTTTTTTCTCTTAACTTGCAATCATTAATTTCCCAGTTCATTTTAGGTAAAGATGAACTTTAGTAGAACAAGAAAAAACCCCAAAACCAGTAAGACCTAACTTTTTCAGTGTTTTTTAAATACCTAGTGTTTCTAGAAGGAAAGCACTGTCTTTTGTGGAAGGTGGTCTTCCTTGATTATACCATTTCAGACTTGTAAGTTCAAAGATAGTCCTCGAGGGCATGTCAGTTTTTGTAGACAGCCAGCAATGTGCTAGTCACTTCTAAAAAAAACACAGAGCCTACAATAAAAATGAAATTAATTATAAATTTAAAGAGTATTTCAGAGGTGTTTTTGTTCTGTATTTGAATTAAGCAAATGCTCTAGCTGAGGCTTTTACAAAGGTTGGTTGTACAACTAGCTAGAGAAGATTACTTGTTATAGTCTGTCTGAAGTGTTCATGCATGTTTATGGCCTTTGTGAACATCGCTGAATGTTATGTTTAGTGTGCATGAAGGTCTTCTGCTGCAAGGTTCAGTCAATAAGAATAATAGTTGAATTGTTGAAGTTTTAATAGAAAATAACCCTAGAAATACTTTTCCTAATATGATTATTTAAAGATGTAAGTTTAGTGGAGTGTTTTTTCTAAACCAATCTTGGAATCACTGTGGTTTGAAGGTTCCTATGAAGAACGTATATTCCAACCCCCCTCCGCAAAGACTGTCAGCTTTTAATAGTATGGGAAGAGTTCAAAATGTCAATGCCAAACTACATCTGAGTTTGTAAGGGAAAGTAAGAGATTTCAGGTTGTCATAAACCTGATGCAATAAAACATCTCTCTTAGCTGTTGATTGTAGCTTACTTCAGTGTTTTCTTACTTGGGAGGGAAAGCAAGAGATGCACTGAGGAAAAGTTGATATCGATCTAGCATAGATCCCACATTACAAGGAGAAAAGTAGTCTACTTTTCCCTGATTATAACATCTTTAGTTGGCTTATTTTTATTTATTGTTTTATTTTTTAATAATGGTCTCTGACATAACTCTTCTTCAATGAGAAATTTAATTCAATTCAATGTGAAAATTGAATTCATTGTGTGGCTAACTCAATTCAACGTGAAAATATAATTCATTGTGTGGATAACTTTCTTCTAATGTATTAATAGTTGTTTCGATATTTTTTTCACCTAGGAAAGTATTTTGTTAACAGATCAAGTCTGAAAGGTGGTAAAAAATTTGGGACTCTTTCCACCCTTTTTTGTACTGACCATAGAATGAAGTTCAATGTTCAGGGGTTCAAAACAGCTTACAACCTAGCCTAGGAGTAAACATATAGAAAAAGGGTAGGAAGAGAAGAACAAGCTGCAGGGAGCAGCTGTGCTGTACTTTTTAAAAGTGCTATTTGCAGGCAGAGGTAGCGAGCATCAGTTGCTGGATCTCATTGGATATTTAACTTGGGCTCTGTCCTGAAGCTGCTTCCCAGCAGTTTGCAGTGAGTGGTGCTTGGCACCTGAGCCAGCAGCCGGAACTGAGTCACAGCCATGGTTCAGAGCTGGTTTGAGCGAGTCTCCCCGATTTTTCAGTTCAGGTGCAGACTCAACCACTCTACTCCTGCAAGTCTTGTGATGCTGTGCCACAGCTCGTTTTGTGCATGGTGAGATAAGTGATTTGTTGTGTGGTTTCACAGGTGAAATGGAGCCCCATGACCATGTAGTGTACTACCTTACTGAGCACATTGGCAGGCATTGTCAGGAATGAGAAGATGACACAGTAGATGTTAACATCAATTACTATGTCTCCATGTAAAAGAAATAACTTGAATATAGTTAGGAAGGGGTTTGTTGTAGTATTAGTTTTATGAGAGAGTTGTACACCAGATAGCTCAGCCTGGATGTCTATTCTCAGAGTTGAGACTGCAGAGAAAACCTACCAGTAAGGGACTGGTTCTAGGCTGCTGCTGGTCTGGATCGCCATACCTCCATCACAATGCTGTAGGAAGTCAAGCATGGTGTAATCCATGTAATAGTTGCATAATACAATAGGTAATTAAATACTTGAGAGAGCATATAGGCTAAAAAAAAAGAACCACAGCAGAAAAAGTCTATTGCTCTTCAAATGCTTACTCTTTCTTTGGAAGACAAAAACAAACAAACAAAATAAAAACAGGTTTTTTTATATTTGGAAATGCAGAAGAGCAGCGAGCACAGGCTATTTTGGGTGCATGGGGAAAGAAATTCCAGTACTGTGGAATTTCCTTCTCTAGATCCCAGCTGCTGAAGTCGTAGGCTTTGTTATCCTGGGCAGACAATTGCTGTTGTTGCTGTGTGGCTCAGAAAGTGGGGATTGGAAGATAATCTCATCCCTTTCCTCTGTACGCACCACCCCATGGAGGTGCGGAATTGGTTGGGTGTGACAGTAACCACTTCTGTGTCAAATCATGTCAGATGTGATCTTCTGGCTACAGTTAAGCCAAGTTAAGAGGTTTTGGTCCTGACTGTTTGCTTCTGTCCTCCCCTACCGTTATTGCAGTCCCACTGAGATGCAACATAATGGCATGTGTAGCCAGTCAAGTTTTTTTGAGAAAACCTGAATTAAATTGTACTATTTGCACTGTTCAGAATTATTTTGACAAAACTAAATTAGGGAAAAGCTGTATGTTGGCTGTTACTTAGTGTTATAGCTAGGCTAACATTTAAACAGATCTTTATCAGAGAGGATAGCTTTTGGTAAAGGAGTGTGAATAAGCAGCCAAATGGGGTAACTTCATGTTGGTTTCAGTGTAGCATGCAGACCTATGCAGCATATTGCTGTCAGACTGTAATTATGTATTTGGTAAAGGTATGAAACAATCCTTCTCCTCCAGATTCTCTCATCTTTTTGTGACTTCCGTCTTCCTATATGTGGTTTGTGCCTGTTATTGTTTTTTCTTGTATGACTTTAACCTAATAATCAACTGAGCTTTTAAAATTCCATCTGTGGATGTTCCTTATTTTCACCTGATACATTAGCCTTAAGTAATGACATCTGGTAGGAACTGCTGTTTCTTGCCTGGATTATGCAACTTTGTTCAGTTTCTTGAAACATCTAATCAGGTTGAAGCGGTAAAATTTTGAGGGCATAGGAGATTTATCCTTTTGCAGTGTCGAAACTAAAAATAACTTATTTATAAAGTCAGGCTCTAGAAAGCGAGTTTATTTGCACTGACTGTTAAAAACTTGCACTTTTAATATAATAGCTAACAGAAAAAATGTGTTTATAGTATTCACTCTTTAGTATAGTGTAGGCACATCCTACTGCAGGGTTTTAGGTAAAATATTAGACTATTATAGAGGGAATAAATTCTTATGTATAAAAACTGAAATAATTTTTTTAATCGTCAATTTTTCTGCTCTTGAAAGAAATTCCTATGTGTAAAAGAGCTTGAGGTTTTCCTTAATTTCTGTAAAAGTTTTTGTTTTTATCTGTGGTTTTTCTTTTTGTTCACTTAAAATAATGCAATACTAATTACTGAGTGCAATTAAGTATTATACCTGTTGTTTAGCAGGCTATATTTAGTTGAAGTTGCAAAAGCTGCCATTTTGAAATTGAAGCAGAGCTGTATCTTTGACAGCCAAGTATTAACTCTGGCACAGGTGGTAGGGGCACAGGCAGGGTGACGCACTGCCAGGACTGAGAAGTTAACTTAGCAGTTGGCCAGACATGGAGTATTGACAGCTATATTGTATACAGTTCTTTCTGCATGCAGCTGAATATACCCAGGAAACACATGGTAATTAATTTACAGAATTCTGCATCTACCTGGAGGGAGAATATGAGTCAATTCTGTATCTGAAGTTCAGATTCCAAAGCTTATTTTTTATTTCAGTAGACTTACAAGTTTTATTTTAAAATTTAATTTAAGGAGTGTTTATTTTCTTTACAAAATAGAGAAACAAGTTTAAGAATCTAAATTAATTTATATTTCAAGAATCTCATCATTAGAGCATTTGAGACTTTATTAGAAACAGTATGCGAATCTCAGTTGCTATGTCAGTGAGGACAAGAAATGCCGTGACTTGCTTCAGCTGAGAATAAAATAAATTATCAGCTTCAATGATGTGAAAGCTAATTAAATTACTAGATATTTCAAGGTGCTGTGTCAATAAATTGTGCACCTCTTGCATATTGAACTACATTAGAACATGTTTTAAAATTAGAAGTTCCCTTGGTCTAAATGATATTATGATGGTTTCTAGCCGGGAATTTCTATTGAGAAATCATATGTCACTGTTGAGAATGCTATTCTGTGGATTTGTTTTTTTTTAGGGTGGGAATTAAATTTATTTATTTATTTATTTATTTATTTTGCTAGCTTCACAACTTAGTACCAAAATACCAAGTGTAGACAAGGAAGGAATTAAAATATGTATTATGTAGAAACATGTGGTGACATTTTGTTGTTTGAAAAACTGAGAATTTTGAAATACAGAAAAGGCTAGATGATGGATTTGTGATTTGCATCATTTATAGCAAAAAAAAGTAGGGATGGATGTGGTGTTGTTTGTGTTCAGCTATCACAAATTTTGCACCCGACCTAATAGACTGACTTGTGTGAATGAGCAGAACTATCATAAGGAATCTGCAACCCATCCTTTCAGTGTAAATCTTTTAAGGCTCTGGTTCTTTAATTTTTGTCTAAAATGGAAAACAGCATAAGTGGATACTTGATTTTGGGTCAAAACCACAGTGCATTGTTACAGAGCCCTGCAATAACTAGGAGTTTAGACCGTGATGCAACAGCTTTGTACAAAATAATTATTTCAACTTTTTTACAAACATTTGTTCAAACAAACGTTTGAACAGCTGCTAGGGCTAAGTATTTGCAGGAATTGAGCAAGGCTAAAGTGCACCTCAAATCACTGAAGTTTCAGAGACACTCAAAATTTGAGATCCTTCATCCCACTTCTCACTGATGTCTTCTGCCTCCTATTCAGACATCCTTGCTATTCCTTGCAAATCATGCAGCTTTTAGCCACGAACATCTGGCTGACAGGCAGCAGTCAGCTGTATTCCATGCCAGTGACTCTCAAGGGACATTTGTTTTTTTTTTTTTCACTTTGGTCTTCAACACAGAATGGCAGAAAAAGAATAATACCAAGAGCCAGAATATTCTAATAAAGTTTGCAGCTCCTATGGGGTCTGAAGATTCAGGTTGAGTCTGGTTTTTTGGCAGAGCTGTGGTTATGAAGGTGACAGAGTTCCACTGTAGATTATTCTCTTGCTTATGTCTTTCTAAAACTCAGATTGTGTTTTAAAGCTTGTTATTTAGAGCTACAAACATGAGAACACTTGGACACCGATTCTTGCAAGTTAACTAAATTAACAAAGTTGTTGCTGAGTTTCTAGTTATTTGCTCTTACAAAAATAACTGCTGATCATCTATTTGTATCATAAATGGCGTATTCTATGAATGTTGTAAAACTTACTGGAACAGATTTTTTTCCTAGCTTTATAAAATAGAAAGATTTATTTATTTATTTTTCCCTGGTTTGTTGTAAAGCTCTAAGCGTATTTATGATCTTGTAACGCCAGTATTTGGTGTATTGCTTAAAAGGCAAGCAGCACTTCCCACAGTATTAAAACCAAAGCTTGTTAAGTGCTCTTTTGCCAGACTGTGACTTAAAGCAATCTTCCCCAAAATATTTTTAAAATTTTAATAATTTTTAAAAGTTTTTTTCCTCCCTTTGTGCATGTATGTGTGCGTGCATAGGCGTGCATATGTGTTTGCTTTCCATTGTTTGCCTAAAGTAGTGATGCTAGCATAGGACACTGCCGACTAAGGCTGCAGGGAGCTAAGGGAAGCGTGAAGTTCAGCGTCTCACCAAACATCACCACTGGGCTAATCTACGATTTACAATGATCCATCACGAATATTTACAAGTAGGCAGAGTGCGGTGCAAAATTAAACAGCATATGGGTACAGTTCTCCCTGTGAAAATGACCAACGTGCCTTGTATTGTGTGTGGAAGATAACTGGACAGGTGGTAATCTGTCTTTTCTGAGCAGAGACAGCTGGTATTTTCCTTGGGCTTCAGTGGTGCTTTTCTGTATGGTCTCACCTACCAGCTGATATCTTGCTTGTTAGGACAATACTAAGTATATATTAACCTTTTTATCTATTCATGTGTGATGTCCAAAGGGGGAAGTATCAGACTGCCCGTCCATAAGCATGGTGTTTTAATGTTTCTGGTAATGTAAGATGCATGCAGCTTCTCTAACTGACCTCTTTACATGCATTACTGTGATGATATTTATCAGTAAGTAGTAGATAAAAATCTTAGAGTTTGTAATTTATATAGATTTTTCTTTTAAATGTCTGATGAAGTTCTGCACTAAAGGAACATTTGAGAATCAGCCCCCCTTAATTTAATTTAGGAGAATGTGAAAGGACATAGAGAAAAGAAATAACACTGGTTTTTAGCTTCACTTGTATTTACTTCCAGCCATATTGCTTAATATTCATGCCTGTGTAACTTCTCCTTTCTGAACACAGTAATTTGGTTCCCAGCATGAGTATGATGGGTTGGCTTCCTTTTTTTTTTTTTCACTCTAATGAGAAATTATGAACAAATATTGTATTGCACACAGTTGATTTTTTTTTCTGTTAAATATTTACTAACTGTCTAGATTGTGGGGGAATCGGGTACTGATGTTCATGAAAGGCAGCAGGCGCCGCTTCTGCGGGATGGGCGCTGCTTCTGTGGAACTGCCTTCTGCTTCTGTGCCCTGGCAAGCGGGAGCCAGACTTGCCCATCTCTGCATGTGGCTGTGTCCAGTTAATTGGTAAAATTAATCAGCAGATAGGTTATTCTGTCATGTCTGATGTTATGGTTAGAGTCCCAGATAAGCTGTGGTAATGCTGAGCTGCTGCTAGGGTCAACAGTGTTACAGGACACCACATGGATGGATCAGGAGTCGGTAGGAAGCTCTAGGAATGGATCACCACAGAAGTGGTCTTCAAAGCGGTATCGGTGAGATCAGCCAACACCAGTCCTGGAGGAAGGAAGGGGGAGAGGAACATCTACTGCAGGATGAGACTGGGTGAGGTGAGAGGTGCAGGCAATGCAGAGCCTGAGAGAGGCCAATATTCAGACATCTTATATTTACTTAGGGATAACAAAGAAATCCATGACTTTACCAGAATAGAGTGGGGGGTGGTGGTGGTGGTGGTTGTTTTAGAAAATATGTTTATGTTTGGACATTTTGCTTAGTAGTTGAAATGAATGTAATAAACATGAAGGAAAAAACTGAACCTAGATCTGAAGATACAGTAAAAAGGTTCTGTCCAGAAGAGGAACATGAGCTTTGTGAAATTGTAGCCCAGTGAGTCCAAGCAGACTGCTTGTTGAGGCTTAAATTTCTACTAAAGATTAGACAGGTAAAAGCCAAAATTCTTCAGAAGTTCTGATGAATTCTCTTTAGAATTATAACTTTTGTATCAATCAAGAAAGCAGTCTCAACTTTGCAGTCTTCAATAACAGTCAAATGTATTATCCTAATATTTAGTTGAAAAAGGTGTTTTAATGGCCTTACTAGAACGAAATTATTACCTAGAGAATCTACAACAGAGGAGATAACACTAAAGTGCTTAGGAAAATCAACAGTTTTGCCAGCATTTTGCCTGGTTAATTCCTATTTGGTAAAGTTTTCCTCTTTTAAATTAGAGGTTGAAAAAACATAAGATAAAAGAACTACTGAAACTAACCTTCGTTGTAGAAGAGCACTGTAAATATGATTTTCACCTAAGCAAGTCAGAAAATATCAACAGTTTTCAAGGTTAGAATGGGTCCTAGATTTTTCAAGTTAACTCTTTCAAGGTATTCCCAAAGAAGGATTCTTATATAAACGTGTGTGTATGTGTATTTGTGCATTTATATATATATATATTTATGTTAATCAGCCTGGAATAAAAAGAATATTAACAAATCTTATCTTACTGTATAAGTAAAAATGTAGGGGGTTTTTTCATATCGAGAGAGATGTTTAGGTATTGAACATGCTCAAATTAAAGTGTTCCTACATAAACAGAGTATGACTCAGAGTTGTTTTATAGTATTACTTTTCAAATGACCAGTTTTTGAAACCTAAATAGATGACCAAAGAAATACTTGTCTGGCCTAGTAAATATATTTTAGTGATACACTACCTTAAATGTACTAAAGCTTCTGGTAATAATGTTCCACAATCTCTTCTCCACTGTGAACAGTGCAAAAGTAACTTTTTACTCCTGATTGCTCTGCCCTGTGCTGCACGTGTGTATTTAGGCAGCATGTAGTCACCCAGGGAGACATGAGCAGAACATTGAGGATCTTCTGTTCTAATGGATTTCGCTTGACTTTAATTGGTTCCAGCTTATTAATCATATGTGTCCTTGGAGAACAGCTTTCTTTTTCTTTTTCTTTTTCTTTTTCTTTTTCTTTTTCTTTTTCTTTTTCTTTTTCTTTTTCTTTTTCTTTTTCTTTTTCTTTTTCTTTTTCTTTTTCTTTTTCTTTTTCTTTTTCTTTTTCTTTTTCTTTTTCTTTTTCTTTTTCTTTTTCTTTTTCTTTTTCTTTTTCTTTTTCTTTTTCTTTTTCTTTTTCTTTTTCTTTTTCTTTTTCTTTTTCTTTTTCTTTTTCTTTTTCTTTTTCTTTTTCTTTTTCTTTTTCTTTTTCTTTTTCTTTTTCTTTTTCTTCTGTTTTTCCTTCTGTCTGATTATTGCTCACAGATCCACATTTAGCAAGTATTTCCTAAGCATGAAAATGTCTGTACTGTCCTGTCCATGTGTTTTTTCCACCCATGATCAGCTACAGTGATGAAAATTCTTCTCCTTCTTTATTTCTAGAAGTCACATAAGAAGCATCTAATTTTCTGTCTAGGCTTCCAGGATAAACTCTGATTGATTTTAATGTTCAGTATTTCATGAGTCAGTGCACTTAGATGCTAATAATGTTCAGTGTTGCTTGAAAGCTGAGTTTTGGCCTTAAAAGGGAGAGCACAATGAAGGCAGATTTAGTCTTTTATGCTTTGTTAAATGCCAAAAAAATCAAGCTTGGAATTTATCTAATGAATCGCAGGAAACTAGTTAAAAAAAATAAATTTAAAAAAATTAAACCAAACCAAAACCCCAAAAACACACAACACAAACCCCAACAATCTTAAGGCCTGCAGACTTATAAGCTCTAGTGTGAGAAGTATACCAAGACATTAGAAATTGAAAATTTCTGAAGTTGGCTTGATGTATGGCTTTATTTTCTACTTCTGATTTAAAATGTGTCTAATTTTAATTTCATCTTTCATTTGTCATTTAAGGTAGCAACCTTCCCAAGAAACCTCAACCTTGAACCAGTGTAGCTTTATTTTCATTGTGTAAAATTCCCTGCACCTCAGAATTCAAGTGGCATGAAAAGTTAGAAGAAAATACTGATATCTGCAGCCTGACGTTCTGGGCTTTTCTCAACAGATTTTTTTTTTTTTGTTAGAGAATTGGTTGCTGTGCACTGCTGGAAATTTTGCTGTAAGAATGTGTAAAGTCACTTCAGTTTACATTTGAATTCATATACTTCAGTTGGTCAGTATGCACAAGCATGTATTTACTTAAAGCACAGTCAGTGAAAATGTTGTTAGTCACAAAGGAGCATGACTATAACTAGAACAACAGTCACATTGGTTCAGAGAGTCACAGAAATATTGGTGTTTGGTTTTGTAAACAAAATATAAATTATGCTAGAAATTAGTCAGAAAGATGGAGGAGAATTCAAAGGTGGAAAAAGTATTTTGCGGAAAGGGAGCAAAGTAAATGTGAAATTTCATTTTGAGCTGGTCACGAATTAACTGATTTTTTGAAATAATTATTATTATTTATTTATGTTTACATAAATACACAAATTTACCACTGAACCCACTTCAAAGCAGTCCAGATGGCTAGGGATATAGTCCCTGAGGAGGTGTTAATACTAACAGGAGAGCTTTGACCACTGAGCTACTGCATGTAAAGAAGGTACATTTCCAAGTGTTACTATATTTTGAAAGAATCACCCCCTTTTTCTTTTAAAAGAAATCTCATAATCTAGATCTAGAGGATTATAGTTTGTGAATTCAGTGATGAAATATATGCGTAATTCTCTAAAAAGGAAGAGATTTTATGTACTCCTTATTCAGAATGTACTAGTTTCAGCAAAATGGGTAATCTAGAGTCACAAATAGGCATAGATGTTTAAAGGACGTCATAAGCAGAATTTAAATATTGAGTCCAGGAATGCAGGTATCAATATCTTTTTATGTGAATCCAGCTCTGAGCCATCTCTTTCTCTTCTACAGTGAAATGCGAACTGAGGCATAGGGCAGTGAAGTCCAATGTAGAATTAAGGTTCTTGAAAAATAAGATGTCCTTTTGTGAATCAAATATTTAATTTTGTACGAGTGAAATGACTGTATGTGATAATACTTTTCTTCTGAATCATTTAGCCTTTCTTTTGTCTGGGCATTCTGACGAAAGCTGTTTATATTCTGAAGTAAATAAAATTTGTGATTTATCTGCAGTAGAGCAAAGCTATAGCCTATTCTAAGTAAGTTTTATACATGAACTCATCATCTGTGATACCTGACAAATCATGAAGGCTTTCACGAGGTGTCGCGTCAGGAAAGTGAAGCCACACTCAGTGACAAGCTTTATGGTTCTGCAATCCATAACAAGTGACTTAATGTATTCCATTTTAATTGTTATCTCGGAGTCAATCGTGATCTCGCACTACAGCTACTGACAGGAATCATCAGTTATGTGCATGGTGTTTTGCAAAATTGCAAATTCACAATACATCTCTCTTCAATGACAGCAATGTTTAGCAGCTCATTAGCTTTTGGGCTATGCCTTCTGGTCAGTAGATACTAGGAGAGACAGCCAGCCTCGTTGATTTGCAGACATACATTAGTCAAGATGAGCAGTATAACTGAAAGGAAACATGATAGAAAAAAACAGCATTTAGACTAGACTTCCATTAACTGGGAGATTAAAAAAAGATAATGAGAATGGGATTAAAAAAGAAATAAAGTGGATTTTTTTTTTCTTAGTAATCTCTCTCACAAAATATCCTTTACTGCCAGGTTTGATGTTTTTGATTATAAATTTTAAAATGATCCAATTTACATTTGAGGAAAAGTAAATGTACAGCTAGAAACTGTACTGCACGCTTTTGCCTAAATTGTGGAGTTCTTGAAGTAAAATGTAGTATCAGAAATAGGTCCCATGTGTACTGAAGATGCCATGTAGTATGTTGACCACGGTTACAGTTTCAGAGGTTTTATTCAGGTTTGATGACTTTAATATTACTTTGGTGAAGGTGGACTAGAACAGAATTGTATAGTACTGGAGAGGCACTGTAAACATTTTCTAGTATATAAATGAATGAGTGTGAAGAGGCTTTGATAATTGAGACAAATAGTAGGAACAGTAGGAATTGCTACTGAGGAACTGCAGGTTAGTGTAATTGGAAAGTATAGATCTGCTTGGAATATTATCATTAAAAATGTGTGAAAAGTGTGTTAGTTTAGAAGAGACTAGGACCGAAGGCATCTCTAGCAAAGTGTACGTGTATAATAAAGAGGACAAATGCAAAAGGAGTTCTTGTTAAAAGAACTTTCTCTCTTACAGCACCTTTTATGCTAAGTGTATGTGAAAGTGCCATGCTGGATCAGGCCAGAAGTCCAGCTGGCCTGTATTAATTGTTAAGGGAGAAAAAGGTTTAACAAACATCAGGTGTGCTTGGAATACTTTCCCAGCTTATAGTGGTGAACAGAAGCTTGTATCTAGAATTTGTCATTTGAATGCACTTATTTTTTTGGACTTTCATATTACTTTTAAGCAAATCAAAATGGGCAAAGAGAAACCTTATGAAGTCCAACAATGGTAAGTGCAAAATCCTGCACTTGAAGAATAACCTCTTACACCAATTACAGGCTGGGGGCCTGACAGGCTGGGCAGCAGCTCTGCAGAGAAGGACCTGGAGGTCCTGATGGACAACAACTTGACTTTAACGCAGCAATGCACTTATTTGGCTAAGACTACCAATGACAACCAGGGCTGTTTTAGGAAGAG
>NW_010198680.1:0-48612 GCF_000695765.1 Mesitornis unicolor | reverse complement strand
GTCTCCAGCAGGTCAAGCAAGGTGATCCTTCCCCTCTGCTCAGCCCTAGTAAGACACATCTGGAGTGCTGGGTCCAGTGCTGGGCTCCCCACTAGATAAACTTACTGGAGGGAGTCAAGCGCAGAGCCACAAAGATGATTAAGGGAATTAAGCATCTGTCATATGAGGAGAGGCTGAGAGAGCTGCAACTGTTCAGCCTGGAGCAGAACAGCATATATCCTGGCTGGTATTTTTTGTTGGTGTACTCAGTTATTCTGTTAAAAATGACAGAATACGATGAATCTCTCATGGGAACTTTGAATAGTTCTATGTCAGCTGCAAGCATGTTATCTTTTTAAGTTCTCTTTTGTTGTTATTTTAATAAGAATATGTTTGATCTTTGTAGTTCACCTTTTTATTCTATTTCATAATTTCCCCTTGTGGATGTTAATTGTAGTGTGTTATGGTCACTGTTTTAAGTAGGTTTTTTTTTTTATTACTGATCGTTTTGTGCTTGAGACCAAGTCAACAATTGTTTCTTTACTTTTTGTAGAATACCACTTTTTTAAGGATTCTGACCATAATGTGAACTGTGCTTGACTCTTTGTGAAAAGATTTCTCTTTAATTTGGCTAAACAGTTGTTATCTTTTCGCAGTGTATTATATATCTGACTTAGAATGCATGAACATTAAAATGTCTTTCTTGGTTTCTGTGCTTCTGTAAAACCAAGCATACAGCTAGTCCTAACTCATCACCCCAAAGCCTGTCCACTCGTACCTCATACCTGTGTTGTTACTACAGATGGCTGCCTGACCTGTTCTTGGATACCTCCTGGGAGAAGTCTGTAAACTCCCCAGGCAGTCAGCAGTGCTTTGCAGTCTTCAGCGTTACAAATATTTTCGTAGTCTTTGACCTCAGTGGGTCAGTATTATTGAAATAGCAAGAATCTAGTCTTTGTGGAGATGGAAAGCAGAAGTGTCTTTTTTGCAAGAACTTTTTCACCTACTTGAAGACTAATATTACTTGTGAAACCGAAGTTTTGCTTCCATTGCCTTAAGGAATCCCAACTCTCTTGATCTTTGCTCTTAGGTTGAGTTTTTCATACCTTCCAAGCATTAGTGTTACGCTCCCATGGACTATTTTTTTTTTTCTTTCTTGAAGACTGATACCCAAAATTGGACATAATATTGTAGCAGAAGCCTGACTGACACAATATATGTATGTAGTCTCACAGGAGCACTGTATTACTGGCTCATTCTCTTATCCCTTATGGGTCCAGACTTTCTAAGATTTCAGATAATACAGAGAGTTAGGACACTGTGGGGAAGAAAAGAGTAGATCTCATAGGTCTGTAGTTGGACAAGAAAGATCCTTTTTAGTGAGTTCAAAACTTGCTTATTTGTCACTAGATAAGGACCATGCAAGAGGTTTTGATCAACAGAGTTTGAATGAGTTCACATCAATTTAGCTGTTCAGTCTGTTCAGTGAAAAGCTGAGTTTACTTACATAGTGTCGTCGTTATAGTGGAACAGTATTTTGAGCCGAGCCTTATTTTTCCTGGTCATTCACTGCAGACTGCCTGGGCCCAGTTTGTACCTGTGGTTTCCATCACTGCTGCTGTTGCTAGCTAAGGAATAGGTCTGACATTTCATTGGTAGAGTGTGTATATACCTAATAGAAAATGAGGTTGTATTAATTTTTCCTTCCTAAAATGGGATGGTATTTTTGTTGGTTTTGTTCAGTTTTTTTAAGTGCGTTTTTTGGGGAAGCAGTATAAGAATGTTAGCCTAGTTATTGAAGACACAATCCCACAAATATTGCTTGATTCATTACTTTTGCTGGAACAGCACAGGAAGCTCTGATCAAAGGGAACACTGGGAAATGTATATAATTTAAAATAAATTCTTGATAATATTTTTTGTGTGTGAAATTTGGGTTTGTATATGATAAAAATGTGTTTTATAGACAGTTGGCTACTCACTTTAGTTGAGAAAAATGAAGAGACAGTCTCCCTCTAACATCTTCTGTGACTTTGTGATGTTCCATCATTTGTTTTGGTTGGATATTCATTGTGTATTTCCAACAGAGACTAATAAAGCTTCTAAGGCTGCAGTTATTTATAGGCAAGTTAAATATTCTTTTATTCTATTCAATTTGTCCATTTTAGGTAAGAGGTAGCATTCTAGCCATTAGGCCTGATTTATTGCTTAGTGGCCTATGTGAAATGTATAAGTGAATATTCACTGATTTCTGGTGCCCAGGTGTTAAAATTGTGTATTAAATGCTCTAGTAACTTGCATTAGTTAGCAAGCTGTCATCAAAGAAATGCCAAATATTTCAGCAATAATTTTGCAGAATGTTGAAGCTCATTCTTAGGTCACTTTGTACTCAGAGTTTTAAGTGTGTGAAACTTACTGCTAAGTATGTATCCACGTCTCTTGCTTAATAGGATCAAATTGCTAAATTAGAGCGTGAAAACTACCACTGAACTGTTTTGCTGAGAAGCACCTCCTTTACAAGTGCAGCTTAGACAGATTTGATTTCTGATTACACAGAAAAACAAATCTTATTATTTGCTGGCATTGTTATAGAACACGAGATATATAAGATTTCATTCTAAGTCTCATCTCTTCATATTTATTTAAAGTAATTTTTAGTGCTTATGCTCACCTAGTGGAGGCAGTGATAGTTGTCAGCAAGTCTGACATGCTTTTAAAAAAAGGTTGTAGTTATTGATGATAGTATCTGTGACGCTGTGTGAAATGCAATCAGATCTTGAAACCCTTGACTTACAAATGTAAGGAAATCGTCTCAATGACTTTCACAGCATATAAAAAAGCATTTTTTTCACAAGGGCTGCCTCTGGCTGACCAATTAATTTTTATTTATTATTGGGGTTTTTTTTAGGGATAATGAAGTAGTATTTGCAATAGACAAAATGTTGGAGATATAAATAGTAACTGAACACTGATATTTATCAAGAACTAAACTAAAAAGTAAACTATAATAAAACCTAGTATCAGTCTACAGATTTCAGAGGCAATTAAGCCCGTTTACCCTTTTTTTTTCTCCTCCCTTCACTCCTTGTTAAATTACTTCTTAATATCCATGCTTATAAACCAGAAATTTCTCCCCATTTTTTGACTTCTGAATATTTGTAATTATTACTTTCCACTGATGAGTAAAATAGTAAAACTAATTTTGTGAAAAATCAGCTTTTTGGTAATGTGAATTTTAGGAGAGTGTGCGAATAAAAATGTTGAATGATCTCCCTTTAAAATATGGTTTTGATTCAGTACAAACCTAATTATAATTATGCAGATCTCTTAGGAAAACAGTGATGTAAAATCTTAGTAAAAATACTTTGCTCCAGTCTGTGTGGAGATTTAAGGTTATCCAACATATACTGAAGCCAACAGAGGATAAGGAAAAGGAAACCAATTATTGGTACTAGTTTTATAAATCTCTCTTTATTGCCTAACCTTTTCAAACAAGAAATGGATTTATTCTCGGTGGAGACAGCAGTATAAATAATGTCATTCTCTGGCTAGAAATGGCTCTAAAATCCTTTGATCTGAAATAGGGTTGCTTAATTCTAAGTACATCCTGTTCTAGTATGTGCACTCTAACTAGATTTAAAAAAAAAATAAATCAAAAAATCCAACTCTAAAAATTCTTGTCAATAAATGTGTTTTCTTTTGACCTATTTAATAGTATATGGTACAATTATTGCTGTATTTAATTTCTAATAGTTCCTTTTGATGTTTTGGACTTCTTCTGAAAACTAGGTTTACTTTTTTCCTTGAACTCAGTAGAAAATATTACAGAAGGTCTTTAAGTAAAATATTAATAAGAAAAGTGTTTTGTCTATCAACGTTGGACTGTAGTGACTCTAGAAAAATTTTTATTTTCCTGTGTTCTGTTTTAAATTGTGGATAAAGAAACCAGATAGCAGATTCACTTTCTCTTGGACATGGCTGTCAAGTATTGCATTTTTTTTGTTATATTTTGAACTATTATTGAGGGAGGAGGACACAGCCAAAGGAAAAACTGTCTTAATGAAAGAAAGAAAACAAGCATGAAAATGGCCATCACAGAGGGAAAATTGGGCTATCACTGAAGTTATTAAAGGACACACATGATGTAGTCTAATTTACCAAAGGTACAGGTGTGAAGAAATGATAGCTAATGGGTCTTCCACATATTAGAAGACAGGAACCAGTGCATGGCTGTCAGGGTAACATTTTATCGATTTAAATAATTTATGTGCAATGCTGTTTTACCACACTTAAACAGAATTTTTGTTCACTGTCAATTTTACGGTATTTTGCCCACCTACTTTAAAGAAAAAAATGATTGGAGCATTAAAATCACCAGATGTGTGCTACTCTGCTGAATTTTGATCAGTTCCTAGATGCTGCTCTTTCATAGTTTTGAAAACGTCCTTTCAAATTTCAGTCCTTCAACAAAAGTGTTTTAGTTTTTATTGTGATCTTCTCAAAATGTTGTCTTTTTCAAAATACTGTAGTTAACTTGAGTCCCTACTTCTCTTACATTCTGATAGTGTATGCCACTCCAAGGTTGCACTTTAACAAAGTGGAGCTGGTTGATTAACTCTCCATGCCGTGCAGGGGTGACTGTCACATCTTGTGGCTGTCATGTCATCACCAAACTTTGGGTATGAGCTCTTGTCAGAGGGGCAACTTCTGAGTTTCCATGCTGACTTCTACGGAGCTGATGGCCTCTGGGTCCTGGAGATATTGCTGCAATATGTACCCTGTATATTAGTTTTTTCTAACAGGAATAAACCTAAGATACTCAATAAAGCAGAGTAGCTTTCAGAAGGTGCTGGAGCCTAATGTTAATATCACTTTCTGTAATTGCTTTTCATGTACTTTAAGAAGAATACTTTGCCAAAGTCTTGTTAGAGGAATGGTTTCGAAGATAAACTTTAAATTGGTATTATTTTTGTAGTCTTCCGACAGTGAATTGCGCAAGGATGCTACGTATGTGTTTTGTCTTTCCATTTAAATTCATTTAAAACATACTAAAACAAAACCTCAAAACCCTTTCTCATTTATTTTGTAGAAGCTGCACCCTAGCTGGACTTTTGACATGTTTGGGACTTGGACTCATGGAGGGTTTATAAGTGTTACACATTCATGTGTATGCACTTGCTATGCTTTGTTTGCCTTTTAAAGTAGGTTTTGAAGCTGACTTAACTGAGTAAGTTTAGTGTCCCAACTGAATATTTGTATTGGCTTCAAACTGCTTGTGTCAGCTTGGCTTATTTCTGTGTATTTACTGACATGTGTTAAAATATACAGGTCAGCAGTGGAGCCATTAAAGTGTGTCAACATGTGAAGTTGAACTGATTTATTAGAACAGTCCAACTTTGTATGTGGACCAGACTTTAGTTTCCATAAGGATATTCTTTGGACAACTCCCCCTGTGCCACATGTCTCCCACTGCAGCCCTCAAATCTGTGCTGGTTGTACCAGAACTGAGAATGCAGTGATGAAGTCAAATACGTACCTGCCAAGATATTTCTTGTCTTAAAGTTTGGCTAGGAAAATAAGAAAAGTAATCCATTCATTAAGCATCACATGGATTTTTTTTTTCCAGGATACACACCTGAATTCATTGTGTGCATGTTGGAGAACAGGTTACCTTGTCAAAAGGACCGTACTTGGAACAAAAATAAATATTAATTCAACTGTTTTATGAAGGCTTGTGTGGTAATACTGATATAATTTTAAGAGCCGCAGCTATGCGTAGCTGCACTTTCAGAGTTCTTGTGGTTAAAACTGAAATTGCCATGTTTTCTGACTCCTGTGTTTTCCTGGAGCTCTGATAGCATTTCTGCCTATGAAAGCCTAGAAGTAATAGCCTTACACTGTCCAAATTCCCACAGGCCTCTCTGCTTGCTTTCAACATGGACTGTTTGTCTTGCGAGCAGGAATTCTTTGTGCTGGCAGGATATGAGGCAAGGCCAGTAGCTACTTTTGTTCTGTTTTTGAAAGATTATTTTTTATGACTTAATTTATTTCTGTGTTTCTTACACATAAAAATGTTATGGTAGTCTTGATTTACAGGCAGGGTTAGTGGTCTTCCTATAACTCTTACTCCTCTGAGTAGTATCAGTAAAATAATCTGAATTGTTTTGTGACCGAAGTGAATGCCTGCGGTGAGAGCTTTCGTAATGTTTCTCCCATGATGGCCCAGGTAATAAAGACTAAGTTGCAGCTTTTATGAATTACTGATGTTGATTCGAGAACTAATAACAATTTTGAAATTGAGAGACAGCATCACCATTCTTTAAAGTTTGAGCATGGTCAACAGACTTCCATTTTTTAAAAAAAAAAAAAAAGAGGAAAAAGAATAACTTGGATTTCTTTGTCCATCAGTGAGCTAAAACCATGCCTATATATGCACTGTGATGGGCTGTGCTTCTTGGAGTTCAGTCACATGAAAGCCGGTTGTGGCATGGGGGAAAAAAAAGAATTTCATGCCCATTTGAATGCCTCATTTGCTTTTTGCTTGCTGAAGTGTTTCATCAGGTCTTATTTAAAAGGTTCTGTAGCCCCAAGCAGCTTCAAGAAACTGACAGGTCAATGTGTCTTCCTTTCAGATGATGCTTTTCTTCTGCAAAAATTACACCAGCCCAAACACATAATGGGCAAGACATATAGACAAGATCCATATATGGTTTAAAGTGGGTTCTCCCTTCCTATTTCTGAGTCAGGCTTAACACTGGAAAAAACAGCCATGTCAAAGTTACTTTGGGGAAGATTGGGCTGATCGCTTGTCCTTGTGGCCTCTCTAACTTCTGCATCAGTAAATGGAACATTAAGAGTGATGGCCAATAACAAACCATACAGATTTCACGAGGACCAATGGGCCCACTGTTGGTTTAAGTTTCTCATTAAAAGAGAGGCTGTGGGCTGCTTGCAGACCTGCAGCTGGACGAGCTGTGCAGCCTGGGAAGCATCTCACCACCCTGTTTGTCATTCAGGTGAATGGCCTACTTAATCCAAAACTGAACCCGAACAGGCTGCAAAGCACCAGGGGAATCCCTTAAAACATTTTGGAAAAAATCATTTCAAGCTGCATAAAATATATTAATTGGCTAAAGGCAGTCCAATGCAAGATACGGTGGCAGAAGCAAGTGTCATCTTTAAATACAAAGTTTTTATGGCATACATGTGAGATCACACCTTGAGTAAGAGTACAAAGTATCCTGTTTATTATCACTTACATGCTAGAGTACTGAGTCCTCCAGTGTTTATCCTTGATATATAATCTTTAAAAATTTAAGTACTTAAACTGAAACTACTACCTAAATGCTTTGTGAAGGCTTCTTCCTTTGTCCCCAGAAGTTAATTATGTTTGATTTTGTTTGTGTAAATTTATTCTCCTGAGTTCTCATTAGCTTGAATGGAATTATTCTGCATATGGGTTCTTGTAGCTTAAATAAAAATTGGATGATTAAGTGATGACCATTGATTTTATTTTAGCACAGTACTGTGATTATGACACATTCTTTCAATTAAAATGTGAAGTAAGAACATTAGTTCACCCACGAAACATCTTATCAACATCGATCTAAGTGTATGGATGGCTCAACTTCACTTTTAAAGGGTAGCTTACTTGGAGATATATAAGGTTTGGAAGAGATCTTTTGTGTCATTCAGTAACAATAGATTGCATGTCTTCAAAGATTGCTCTAGGGCATCATCCCTGTTAACCAGACAACTCCACGAATGAATGAGATTTATAGTATCAAAAGATAGGATTAAATTAAAGGAGTTTAAATGGAAATAAATACTTAATCCTATTGAGAAATTATGACTAATTTATATTGAGAATTTTTTTGAAATTGGCTTTTGTAATGAATATGTTTTTGTATCTCAAACATTAAGGTAAAAAGTTCACTTTCAGGGTTGTTGGGAGTTTTTTTAGCAGTTAGAAAATGTCATCTGAGAAGGTTCTTTTTGCATTCCAATAAAATTGTTCAAGAAAAATATTCTTGGAATACATAATTGTGTAACTAATACTTTGGGGATGTTTCATAGCATATTGAGGTTTTAATTTTTAAATATAAACTTCAGCAGCTCTTCAATGAAGGGTATTTCAGGATTTTATTAAGAAATTGTTTTGTCTTCTTCCAGGTATCTCTAAAACATTGACTTACTACCTGTAAATTAAAAAAAAAAAAATAGAAGACATTGCAATAGTTCGTCTCTCTGGACAAGATTCTGTCTTAACTGTTTTTTTTCCTAAAAAAGAAAAAAAAGAAAAAAAAAAAAAGGAAAAATAATAAATCTGAACCTACATGGTTTGCAAGTGTTTTTCCTTCTCATGCTGGAATGATACAGCTGTTCTGCTGGAAATGTACCCCATAACAATCAAGAGTTGTACCCCTCCTATTCAGAGATGATCTTTTTAGAACTTCAGCCTGGAGCATCTTGGGTCTTCAGGCCCTAGATTTCCATTTCAAATTGGAGTCACAGTGATGGTATTCAAACTTAACAGTTTTACAGAAATCCTGTTGCTCGAGTGATAAGGGTTCTTTGATTTGGGCACTTCCTTATCTGCATTACAAAAAATTGTCATTATAAGAAATGCTTTTCTCAATAGACTCAGTGGAGGCCGAGAAGCGCTTTGGAGTGCACTACTCTTGCATTTGTAGCTGTGAACCCTTAAGTTTAGTATTTACTTCAGTGGACAAACACGGGCATATTTGCATGGGTACAGAGTGTTTACCTGTTGCATTCTAGGTTACGGCCTACTAGTTGGAAAAATTAATTTACCTGAATTTATTATTCACTGTCAAAACGCATGATGTAACTGTGAGGCAAGCACTAACCTCTGTAGGGTTAGTAGGAGCTATGTATCAGCTAACTGTGGCCATTTGAATGGTGTCTAGTGAACACTACTCTTCTAGATTCTTCCTATGGTAAATCAGACTGTGCTTCCAAAGCTTTAGCCTTGAGTTGCCTGTTCTGCTCCCTTAACTTCAACAGGGAGCTATGCAAACAGCTAAGGCTGGTACAGTACATTAACTAGTTAAGTGAGGTAAACATCTTTTTTATTTCTATAACTTAGATTGAATTAGCTTGATTTCCTGTGGCTGGAGCTTTGATTTCTAAGTATTATGAGAGCTTTAATAAATTTTATCCTCTCTTGTCCTATTTCATCCTGTAATCTGTTTTTGAAAAGGAGACTTGTTTTTAAATTGCTCCATAGCTAGCTAAATATTGGATTCTTGGCTCTTTATAATCCTCTTCATTCTTGCCTTTTTTTCCCCAAGACTGCTGTCACTGGAGTACCTAATAAATGCTTCATGACTGATTTCAAAGTCTGTGTACTTTATACTTTTTCCTTAATTCCACATCATTTGCAAATACAGTGATTACAGTCCTGCTTGCTTCTGGGGCTTTATAAGACCTAAATTTGCTGTTCCTCAAGGAAGTAATTTTTTCTAGTTTCTGTAATTCATGTTGTTAATCTTTCTTTAATTGATATACCTTGCTTTATGCTTCTACTATCAAGTAAGTTAAAGTCTTTAAAAAGTATATGTATGTGTATGTCTATATTAAGATTTACTAATAAATGTGCAGTGTAACTGTTCATAGCTAAATTTGAGGAGTGCTTTCTCATATTTAATTTGGGTTATTTTAGAAAATGCCATAAACTTTAAATTGCTTTTGTAGTCGTAATTCTTAGTGTTGTCCCTTCTTTGGGGAATATTTTAAACCTTCAGGTCAGTTGAAGTACAGTATTACACTAATCAGCCATTGCACTGAAATTTGGTGCTCAGATTAATGTTGTAATTTTAGCAGTCTCATTTAATAGACTTGCAGTAAATTAAAAAAAAAAAAGTGTATTGTGTTTTATGTTTACTTGTGTGTGTACTTGCAACATTGTTGCAAATGAAACTGAGATAAAAAGCATAGAGAAGTTTTGGGTTTTTTGGTTGGTTGAAAATGTTGGCTCAGATGATGTAGAATTTGGGAAGAAAGGTACTTCTTAATTTATTTTTTTTTTATTTTAAGGACACCCAGTAAACACTGAGGCAAATCCAGTTAGTATAATATTAATAGGCTTATAATATTTAATATAATATTAATAGGATTAATGGTGTACAGCCAAATGCTACATCTAGTTTTGCAGTGTTCTTTCAGTAGCCAATGAAGGCACTGAGGATGGTGTGTGTGTGTGTGGCTGTGTTGTTATTTAAAGCAGAATCATCAGAGGGGTTGTATCCTTTTAAGCAAAATAATGGATTATTCAAGCAAAGATGAAGATTCACTTCTTGAATGCGGATCACAAACCTAAATTTCCTAGAAATGGCAGACAAAATGTAGTTGTCCACAGGCTGTGGTTATATTTCCTTAGAGTTTTCAGACAGAACACAAAACCCACTTGCATTAACATACATTGCACAGATGGCACTTTGCAACATATGTAGTTTGGGCTGGTGTCAGAGCTTATTGGGTACATTCTTAAACTTCTGACCTCTGGCTATTATTGTGGTCTTTGTATTTTGAGTTGCAGTGATTTCCTTTTTCTTTCTGAAACAATTTCTTATTGTTTCTTCTTGGTGCAATGAATGTGTTTTAAGAATTCTACCGTGTAATTTCTGTTCTTTTTGGTCACATTACAGTAATTGGTATCTTATGCAAAAAAAACCTTAAGTGTGAGGCGTGATATAGTAGTATTTTTGCTTTAAAAATAATCTGTCCATCTCAAGAAAAAATTTAAATATTAATGTCCCTGTAATAATATAAAAGCACAGCTCTTCTTTCTAGCAAAGAACTTCTGAGCAAAAATAAGAAATTAGAATTTTACATATGTGTATTTTTTTGGTCAGAGAACTTTTTTCCATCCTCTTTTCTTGAGTATTATTTAAGAGGACTGAACTTTTTGAGAAGATTTTACATTGTCATATGTACTCTGAGATGTAAACATGTAACCTGAGAAAAGGTGATTTCAGAAGTAATTTTGCTTAAAGTTTTAAATAGAAATTACCTAGTCATAAAAAATTTAAGATGCTTTGGGAATTTTCTTCTCAGGGCTAAATTTGAAAGGACTTTTCCAGGAATTCTAGAACTATAGAAATATGGAAAACTGGTTTTATTTTCCCCTGTTTAAGGCCACATAGTTTTAAAACTTCCATAGCATTCTGAGGGAGGTGTAGATATCTTAATTTATAACTTCAGGTCCAGGCATTTCTAAATGACATTTAGAACATTATGTACATATAATGGCAGTATTCATGACTGCGTGAGCTTTAATTTTCTGGAATCTCAGCAATTATACAATTCTGCTAATCAAAATGAGGCATTCAGTCCCTTGGGACACTTTGTGGACGTTTGCTGGGGTGATTGCCGACATCGTGTTTCCCTGGCATGGCAGTTACGTGGAGCTGGTGTGACTGTGCCTCCGTACACCCACTGCCACATCCCTCTTCTGCTGTCTGGTGGTGGCAGCTTCCAAAGTACCAACTTGTTTCATGTCGACCGCGTGTTGGGCCCAGTAATAAATCACCACTGAACAGCCAGCTCTGTACTTCTGTATTTAAAGCAGTCCTGAACATTGATTAATGTGGCTCTTCAGTGGCAGAACAATACTCCATGCACATATGCACATGAAAAGCTCTTCCAGTGCGAGAGATAGCTTTGTCCTATGTGCTCCCCTCTCTTTCCTTTAAATGACTCCCTTCCTGGACTGGCCTGGACCTTGGCTAATTGATTACCAGAATTTCAGGCAAGGCTGAGTTTTGCCTCAAACTGAGGGGGTAATGAGAACCTTTTGAAAATGTGGCTCTTGGCTTTGGAGAGGCCAGTAACATGTGGCTGTGAGGGCCATAGCTGGGACATGAGGCCGCTTACTGCCTGGAACCGCTGGCTGTATTTAATACATAATCTAAGGACGTTTTATTTGTCAAACTGAATTATGTGCTTCAGTTGGCAGATGACTGAATGTCTGAGACTAATTTAGAGCAAGATATTTGGGTTTTGTTTGATTATTTTTTTTTTCTGTTTTTATTTTAGTCTTGGAAAAGGATGTAGAGGTGGGATGACGTGAGATCAGTAGTTCTCTTAGCTTGTGACAAGTTACTGTTCCTAATTTAAGGTTGTTTGTATACTCCTACTTCTTTGAAACAAACCCCTGTGACAGGGCTTAGCAAGTAGGGCCTCTCCTGACCTTGGGAGACATTTCTGTTCATTAGCCTTAATTAACATTCTGAGAAATTCTGCATGTTTCAGCCATTTAGTTGAGCAATACCTACATGAAACAGGAGAGAAGTTACTCTTTTTAGAACTCTTCCATGTTTTCCATTGCCTTATTTTTAATTGACTTCATATAGAATTTAAATATTTTTTAAAAATCCATAAAAGGGCAGTTTCTTACCAAACAGTTACTACAAACTAGTGACTGTCCGTTAAAATCATCTACCCTCTAACTTTTTCATTGACATTATAGTTGGGATACAAAAAATCTCAGAATGCTGAGAATTTAATAGAAAAGCTTTTCACCTTACCAGGTAATAGCTTAAATCCTTCCTTTTGCTAGTCCACTGAAATAATTGTGTGATATGACAAGACAATAAATAATGAAAAAGTATCTTTAAAAAAACCCCATATGTTGATTAGAAATGACTGCGGTCTTAAATGTAATTTTTCTATGATCAGTGAAGTGCATACTTGTTTGTACTGTGGGTGTACTTATAAAGTATTTCATGCTCTGTTTGTATAGAACTCAAATTGTGTTTATTTTTGCATTCCTATCACATTTATAGGTAAAAATATTACCATTCAAATCAGAAACTATAATTACAGATATAAATATTGTGTGTTTTCTTACTATTCGTTGACTTATGAGTCATACATTTTCTTTTACTGTCTTGATTATATATGAATATTTTTTTAACCTCTACCTCCAGAAGAATTAGCAATATTAAGATGTTTTCCCTAGAACCCAAAGTTTCACTGGATCCCAAGGTCTCATCATTTCAGGGATGTGCTTCTGGTCTTTAATTAATTTTTGCTTCTTACCAATTCTTCTAACATTAATTTGAATACAGAAAAATTTGGCAGCTTCCTCTCTCTGTTCATCTTGTCCCTAAATCCAGGAGGCTTCAATGATCTTTTGTGTGAGTATCCAGTACAAGAAAGAATTCTTTGTATTCCTTTGCAAAAGGTTCTCAGAGATAAGTAATTTTTGCCACAAAATGACACAGTAGAAATAATCAGGTTTAATATGGCTTGTAACTCTAAACTCTGATTCCTTTTGCCTTCTCTAGTCTTCAGCATTCATCTGCTCTATTGGCGACTTTTTTTTTTTTCTTTCTCTTTGGAAACCTCCATGTTTTGTAAGACTGACTGAATTTCCACTTGTGCATAGCGTTTTGAAGTTTTGCGTGCGGTACCTTGACTGTGTCTTTAAATCTTCTTCAAAACAGAGAAAATGAAAAGCTAAGGTCAGGCATACCAGTATTTGATTGATGTGCCTATTATGAAAATCTGTCTTTTGTATTTATCTATCAAAATGTTAATGTTCTGATTATGTTTTAATGTGAATTTGACATGATGGAATGCTGTAATTACAAAGTTTTGAAACATCCGATGGTTCTGTCTGAACTTGTAGCTAGTTTCAAAGTGAATGTCCTGTTTTGTACTTTTAAATACATTGATCATGTGTGATGCAAGAGGTGGCAACATGCTGAATTTTGCTCTGGGAGGCTGCAGCTCACATCTTCTGGCTTTTGGTATTTTGCACTCATTTGGAATCACCATTCCAAGGAACGTGGATGCTTTTACAGAGAATTGTTTTGAGGGGGAAAATGATCAGAAAAAGGTTTAGCTAATGAAACAGCATGGGCTTTTTTGAATGTGATAAGCTCATGACACTTCCTAAAGAAGTTATTTGAATAGAAACTTAAGTCAATCTCAAAAGAGACTATAACAGTTTCCAAAAAATACTTAGTATAGTATTTCTTTACTTAAGAAAAGGAAAAGGGGGCTGACTTGGAGCATCCCAAGCCTTCTCTCGTTGTTAGCAGCTGAACAACTGTTACTCCATCCTCCCGTGTGTCCTCTTGCACCTCCCTAATGTTGTTTCCCTGATTTCTGACGACTTCATAGGATACGAGATTGAACTATCTTTGGTTAAAGAGCTAGCATAAGCCAAAGGACACTTAACAAGACTGTTATATCGATGTCGACAAATACTGCAGTGTAGTAGGAGCAGAGTGAAAAACTTTGGGGTAAGGCCTCAGCATCAGCTGTTTGTGCTTTGAGCTTTTACATTAAAGTAGCTCTGGTCCAGGTGCTTGGCCTCAATGACGTTAGCCCCTCTCTAGGACCTTGTCTTCTGTCTTAGCTTCATCTGAAGGGAATCCAGTTCACATACTGCAGGACTGCTATGCAATGCAATCTCAAATACAGTAAGTGGGGATGTTTGGGAGTAATTTCAAAAGCAGACATGTATAAATTAAAAAATTGGTGTATGCACACGGTTTGAGGCATAGAAGGGATAACAAATAACTTACTATTAGCTGAGCAGTACTTTTACTGTGGAAAGTGACCTAGACAAGAAAACCCATCCTTAGTTTGCAAGATGAAGAAAAACAAAGGAATTATAATTTCATCTATTCTTAGATATTTTTTTTGCTTTTAATGCGTCCTTTTCCTTAATATATCCATGATCTACTATTGTATAAGGAATGAAATCTATTACTTAGACAGGTAGGAAGACTTTCCTATGTACTCCTCTTTCATCGTATTCCTTTGCTTTCACTGTGATCTTGTTACTTGAGAAAAATAGGGCCTTGAGGAAATCCACTTATCCAGGAGGTAATACTCTTTTTTTTCTTCCTTGTTTTGACTGTAATGATGCAGAAGTATTGTGAATTGTTCAGGGAGATTCCCTCTTATGTGGATATTGCTTCAAAGTGTCTATACATTTCAGTACAAGCTTGGTTTGACATTTTGTGAATTAAATGGCCGGTTTCACTCTGGTCACAACCAGACTGCTGATAAAGGCTTCCCAAGGCTGTGTCTGAAACTGGATTTTCTGTAATTTAGCACATTATTGTACCTCCCCAACCTCTACATAATTAGCTCTTTCTATTTTTATATGTTCATCAATTTGCATTCATTGAAGGATTTAGAAAATTGGATAAGATACAAAGTTAAAGCTTAAACCGATACTTAACAGTGAAAGCATTTTGAAAAAAAATAATCATGTAGACGCAGTGGCAGTTACTGGCTGAAGCCAAAGAAAAGGATAATTTTGCTCCATTGCTGATTTCTGCACCCAGCCATAAGCTTCATGCCTCTCCTAATTAACTTCATGCTGGTGAGCAGATTGAGAATGGCTCTAGTCAGCACTAAAAATGCCTGGAAACATCCTGGTTTACAGCCGTATGCAAAGTTGCTGAATTTTTTTTTTAAATCACTGCCAAAAGCCACAAGATGTAGATGCATATGTTTCATGCTAATCACAAAATAATAAGGTAATTGATATTCAACAATTTAAAACAACAAACAGAGCACATATTCTAAATCTGGCCGGCTGGTTTTAATTAATGCTATTGCCCACTGTTTGAGTGAAACCACAAAGGAAGTGGTGGGAACTTGCTTTTGAAAGAGAGGTCTTTCTCCAAAATGTTGATAAAGCATTTAAATAACTCTTTATGTGGCCAGGAAGGCAGCTGACAAACTGTCCTCCTTTCTCCATTGCTCACAATAAATTTGAAAAGCAAAAGCAAGGTTTTGGGAAGGTTAAACCCTGAGAAGGTCTGGGAAGGGTTTTGTTTCTTTCTCAGATTAGCTAGTGCCTCCCAAGGAACTCACTTCAGGCTTTCTCCAGGTTGTCTAAGTGATGTTTCAAAACTCGTTATACCTGTTCTAAGTGAATATCTGTGAAGCACATTTGGTTGTTTTTGAGGTTGCTATTCATCTACATCACACAAGAGCTGAAGGTAGAAACAATTGTGTTGTTGATAGAAAAGTAGTAAGAAAATTATTCTAGTTTACTAGAAGGGAACAGGAAAGAAAAACGGTCCTGGCATTGAAAGATCAGGTAGAATTAGTATTCAAAATCAGCTCTTGAGCTAAGGGGATTTTGTGGAAGGGTTTTAGTTGTAGTAATGCTGTCAGCTCTAGTAGTCAAAATTCTAGGTGAGATGTCAGATGGTTTTTGGTGGCATTCAGTCCTTCCAGTCATGCCAGCAGTTAAACCAGCCAATAAGTATATAAAATTTGAATGAGACATTTTCAATTCGAAGTCATATTTCTATCAGTTACTCAGTTTTAATTTTTCTGTGCAGGACAGTAACGTTTTATAAAAGTTGATTCCTTTCTCTCTTCTGAAAGACCACAGGGAATATCTTGAATGATTATTCTCTGTGAAGCATTAGGCCATTGCACTTGTTAGCTCAGCTAGTTTCGTTTGGTTACTTTCCCCTTTTGTTTGTCTGTGGAAGTTCTTCTGTGTCTTTGTATGTTTGTTTTTAAAGAAAATTGAAGAAGACAACCATAGAACTATGATGAAGAACCTTTCTCTTGACTTCATTGTCTGCCTGTCCTCCGCTATGGTAGCGATTGCCTCGTAAGATCTAAAATTTTATTATATGAAATGGTTGTTGCAAGGCCCAACTGACTTTATCCCCTGGTTACTTGTAGGTAAATTGATAAGATTCTTTTTTAATTGGAATAACAACCATGATAACATTTTTAAAAAGCTCTATTCAAGGGAGAGCTTGGGTAATTTTCCTCCTAGAAATGCTTTGGAAAGGAAGATTTTTTTCATTTGGCCAGATTAAGCAGTTAACAGTAGCAAAAGGCTTAAGGATTCCATATGGGCACGGAAAGTACATTTTCTAAGCTTTACTTGTGTTTTGACAACCTGCATGTGACAATTCAGAAAAATTCCATCGCTCCTTTTTAGATATCCTTTCTAATTAGAATGTAATTTTTAAAGATTACATGGTTTCTGAGATGATGGTCAGAAAAATATTTTTGTGTCTGTCCTCTCACTCCCATTAAATGGACAATGATGTATCATTTTGCTTAATTGAAGTATTGTTCTGGAGAAACTCTAAAGAAAATTACCAGCTTACTGAATGTGAAATTCTCAGCCTGTTTTTTTCTTTCTAGTATGGTGAAATAGCTTCATTGGTGCAATATACTAGGACAAAATATTTCATAGAGGAGGTAAATAATTATGTCAATGACTACTAGATATGTAAGTCCATATGCAAACTCTTTCAAACCACATCTTCTGGCTGCCAGAAGCTGAACAGTATGTATTAGGAAAAATAGTTCCATTAAACCTGTTACTTAAGAATCTGCAACTGCTAATGGGAGTGTAATACTGGGCAAAACAGGCCTTGAGCCTAGTCCTGCAAGGAAATATTTTGTGTTCTTACGTCTTATAGGTGGAGATATATTTTCTGTAGAGACTAATGGAGAAACAACAAGGAAAATTATAGTATGTGGCACTTTTTAAGTATTCAAGAGAGTTCAAAAAGGGGCATGAAGAAGACAGCCTGGAGTCCACCTGAAGTGCCTTTACATCATCTTTGAGCCTTTCAAACCCTCTATTGTTTTGGACTCCGTTTTATTACTTAAATAGCCTACTGGGTCCACTTCATGCACCAGTTTTCCAAGGGTGCAGAATCTCAGGAACCTCAGTACAGAATTATCAGCTACTGAAGTAAGTGTAGTAGCTTTTTAAAGACAGTTTAAATGCAGTATTTTAGAAACAGTTGAAAATAAAGTAAATACATTATAAAAAGTAAGGAATTGACTAAAAAGTAAGGAGAAGTGCTGAAATTAGCCCATGTTTCTGTTGTTGCTCCTGAATTTAATTTCTTCTGGCTTTCTCTAGTAAGTGCTTGATAAATTAAGCCTAGCTCTTCTTTCCCATGCCAATTTGCATTTGGGAGAAGGGAAAAGAAGGTGACAATGTTTTGCTCCTGTCTCTTAAACTCAAATCCATGGCTATGGTAAATAACCTAGCTTTGGTGTTTGTCACTCTGCAGCCAGCTTCTTGTGTATGTATCGTCTGGGCATGCTTGTAGCTGGAGCAGAATGAAGCAAACCTTGCTCACTGTTGCTGCTTCTGCCACAGGGCTTGAGTACCAGCGTTTGACATTGCCGTTAGACCCTGCCAAAGCCCTCTGTGAAAAAGTCATGAATGTGAGATTCTAAATGAACAGTGTTGGTGAAGGGAGTAGAATCTAGCAGATTTGTTCCAGTTGTGAATAGTTCATTTATCTAGCCCGAGAGCTTTTTTTTTTTTGTTGCTGTATTTCTGAGAAAATAATAATATGAAGTTGTAAATATCAGGAAACTGAAACTGGCAAGGATTGTAATGACCAGTTCAGTAAGGGTGAATATAAATGATAGGAATGAATGTTGCTGGAAAGAAGTTCCTTCTCATGTGCTGTGCTTATGATTTGAAAGATCAGTTTGCAGCTTCTTTAATAAATGTGTTATTTTTTAGCATTTGCAGTTAGTATGTAGAGTTTTTAACAATTCCTTGTTTTCTTTCTTGTATCACTGACTTTGGCTGTCCAACTAAAATAATATTTACCATAATTAAGTCATATTAGATTAAAAAAAAACAAACCCAAACGACAAGAAAACCCTATTGTTGTGCTGGCTTTTTCAAGTAGCTGTTAGAATCTTGTTGTAGTGTAGATAAACAAGGTATTTCAACATCTGTAATATGGTAGGCAAAAGATAGAGGAGGAAGCAGTGTAGCAAGTGCCCTGTTTGTAGCAGTTCTTTGAATCACTAGACAGGTAAAGGGAAAAAACTCAGTTTGGTACCACCTTAGCTCTGTAGCATTAAGTTTGCTTTCAGAACAGCAAAGAAAGTTTCACTTTTCCAATATAGAGCAAGATATTTCTTCTAGGTAAGATACTGAAAATAGAAGCAAAGTTGGTCTGCCTTTGTTATTTTAGTTACTGTTTTATAACCATAACAATTTATACCAAAATCAACCCTGCAGAAATTGTATTTCTAATTCTTGAAAGAATTTCTGCTGAAAAAAACCCTATCCTCCCTGTATTTTGGAGCTCTGGGAAAGAGGTTTCATAGCTTGCTCTTTATTCAGTTTTATTACCCTCGCTGGCTAGCTTTGTGTCCTTGACTTTAAATGTATATATACACTGTTACTAACAATTTTCTCTGTGTAAACATTTGAAGAGCAAACAGCAGTATCTTGTAAAGGGTAAGTGGAGTTCCTGAGGTGAATACCCTATAGGTAATGTAGACTTGAAAGAGCATTCCAGCAGAGCTCTGGCTTTTCCAAGGCTGTCTCCAGTGCTCAGTTGTCCTTAGCCTTGCTCAGAATTGTACCATCAGTATTTTCTTCAAACTGTTGGAGACGCAAATGAACCTTGCCTCTGTACTGGAATTAATTTACTACAGCCTGAAGCAGCAAATCTCTTCTGGCAACCGTTCCTAGACTGAGTAAGCAGCACCCTCACATCTCTTGACAATGTGAGTTCACTGTGAAAGCCAGTATCTGAGAAGACACTGGAGCATCCAGGATGGGAGAGAGATTAATAGTCACTAACAAGTGAAAGCTCTGAACTGAAACACTTTGAGTCAACTACTCACATGATGGAACATAGATGTGTCTTCTGTTTCTCCAGTATTTATGTAGCTCAGCTGGTGAACCAAAGATCATGATGCTGGGAGAAGCCTGTCCATTGTGGCTTACTGAATATTTACTTGATTAAAGCCCTAATTTTTAATTTAGTGAATTTACTGAAATTTTAATCAAAGCAGATCTTTTCAGGAAAGTTAGTAGAGCACTGATTTTTCAGACCTACTTTAAAGTTAGCTGAAGGAATGAAATAAATTATGTTTTGGGATTTGCTTTTCTTCTGGATGGCCAGCTGTATCTTACCAAATCATTTTAAAACATTATTCATTGTAATCAATCTTTGGTTATCCACAGTAGTGCTAGACTAAACAAGGGATAACATTGGAAATCAAAGTTAGGTTCAATGACATAATCATGCTGAATACCTCAACATTTACTGACTTGAATAATTTCCTTCTCCAGCTTAATTATTGCACAATGTTTATCATCGTTATGATTAAACAGTGCTTTTAAAAGGTGCACGTACTCTATCTGGGCACTGGTAAAGAACTAATCCAGTCTTCACAATGCTGCTGCAAGATCCTGGAGTACCTGGTCTTCCCTCCCTGCTTCATTCTCTTGCACAAAATTGGTATATTGTTTTGAGTTTTTGTATGACAGTCTCCTAGCTGTAAGATTGGGGTAGCGATGGGCATTACATTTAATGTTTCCTTAGTCTGGAAATACATACTACTTCCACAAAGGTATTCTGACTTAGCTTCAAACTGGAAAGAGTTTTCAGGAGACAATTTCTTGTGTCAGTGATGGGTGAGATATACGTGTGTATTCAGTCAAGAATCAGGCTAGTTTCACAGTTGTGATTCATGACCAGTCTTACATTTTGATTTTTCTTTAGTCTTTAGTCAAAGTGAACTATCGGCAGCCACTGCAATAAAAAAACAGTAAAAAGACATAAGTATAAATGTATTAAATAGATTAAATCCATCTGGAGAAAAAAAATGTTTTGAATACATATCTCTAAGCAAGTTCATTCTACAAATTTCTGTCAAATTGTTGATTATGATATAAGCTGTTGAAACTTGTCAGAATTCATGTTCAAAATACAAAGGTCTGATTTTCCTTTAAGGGTTTTCATTTCTTGTTACTAGTGTTAAAAAATTATCCTGTGCTTTAGAAAAATGATGTGGCAAACAAACAGTTTTAAATTGATAGTCAAACATGTTAGTGACTCTGTTTTCATAGAAGATTGCTTTGTACGTTTATCACTTCTATTTCTAACATTAGGTAGTTCCAAATGGATCTTTGGTTTTGTGTGTAGTCAGACTCTTTTCATATATTCAGTACAGCCTTGACTTATGTTTATACCTCATTTATTTTGTTTAAGAACTACTTATTTGCTTTTATCATTTAGTTGTCTATTGTTGGTGCCAAATCCTGAAAAATTGGTCCCTGTAGTATGCTGCAGCCATTAAATACCAGTCGGTTGCAGAATATCATTTGAACTTATTAAAATGTGATTTATCTGGTGCCAAGTTTATTCACAAGCCTTGTGCTGGGCCAGGCATTATACATCAAGGGAAAAAAATGCAAACTCCCGGGGGTAGAGTTGGACAACTGAATTCTGTCAGGGTAGTTAACTCCTGTCTACACTGTATCCAGGAGGTGCTGCTGTCTCTTTTCTCCTCTTCTTCACTTATGTTTTTTCTCAAGTGGCCAAGGGAGCAGTTGCTTGAACATGTGAGTGAGCAGAACTTCTGTGGACCTAATCCCCTAATTAGACTATCTTGGACAGACGGTATTTAGATTCCTTTTTGTGTGTGAAGAAAGCATGTGGTAACAATATTCATGAATTTTTATAAGATCAAACATGCTACGTAGGTTTTGCTTGCATATTTCTTAACCTTGTATTTGGGCCAGACCACTGGGTAGAAACAAATGTGAAACTGAACCTAAATACGCAGTGAAATTCTTACCAAATCACTTTACAGCATGCAATAAGTAAGTAAATGCATTGCACCACACTAGTGGTATTTGTGACAAGTCAACCAGTTTTTTTCTTTATCTTGCTCATTGACCCCCCAAAAAATGAAATTCAGTAAAGTTTGCATTATTGCACTCACTCCAATGTTATATCCAATAGTATATTATAAAGGAGCTTTGTTTCGCTTTTGAATAATAAACACTGACAAAGACATGCAGAATTTTCAAGTTTAAAATGTATAGTAGGCTAATCTTCTACAGAATGATTTAAGCATTTTGGACAAAGGGATTATATAATGTAGATGTAAGAGGGAGATGCATTATTGTGAAGCACTTGTATTGGGAGGTCATTTGCTGACAGTTCTTTTTTAATCTGTCACATAGATATTCCCAATATTATTTATGAGAAAAATTGCGTACTTGCTTTAAAAATTCTTCCAAGGATGACAGTGTTTTGCATTTTCTTTTGCATTGCCTATGGAACAAAAAAATAACACATAAATGAGCCATCATAAAAGCTGAGACTTGCTGTCTTTAAGTCTTATATTGAACTTGGCAATTACAGTGACAGTTTCTCATTCTGTCTGACATTTATATGGTGCAATTGGAATCAAATTGCAGCTTTTAAATTGTCCAAGGTGGACTTTCAGTAAATGAAATTGGATTTTTCCACATTGTTTTCATCAAACACTACTTTACCATGTATTGTTACCATTACTGAACGTATTTGAAGTGTTGAAGAGATTTTTATAAGTGCCTCAAAAGAACAAATGAAAGAAAAAAAGAACATGCAAGTAACATCTAGAGTGCTGAACCATAATATGAGGAGGGGTAAAGAACAGTCAAGAAATAATGGTTATAAGTAAATGTTGTAAATCCATTGCTAACAGAATTCTAGAAAATCCTGGATTTCTAGTATTTCTTAACAGTAGAGAGTGGAGATTTTAGGTTCACATAGGAGTAATGCAGGTAGAGAAAGAGTAACACAAGCAGATTTCCTGTTCTAGGTAAGAGATGAGACCTATAATGCGAAGGGATCTCATGAGAATGTGCAATACAATTATGTTCTAAACTTTTAAAACTCTGTAGAACTGAAGTAATAGCAATGAGAAAATATTACCTGCATTATCTAAGTGCCTGAGAACTAGTGGATAAATTAGCATATATTAAAAATAAATTGCTATTTAAATGACCAGATTCACAGATAAAGTGTTTGTGGGTGCCATTAAATTCTTTACAATCATGACAATATATTTTAAAGTCACAGAATCATTTAGGTTGGAAAAGATCCTTAAGATCATTTGAGTCCAGCCGTGAACCTAATACTGCCAAGCCTGCCACTAAACCATGTCCCTATGTGCCATATCTACACATCTTTTAAATACCTCCAGGGATGGTGATTCCACCACTTCCCTGAAAAGCCCGTTCCAATGCTTGAAAACTCTTTTGATGAAAAAATTCTTCTTAATATCCAGTCTAAACCTCCTCTGACACAACTTGAGGCCATTTCCTCTATTCTTGTTGCTTGCTACCTGGGAGAAGAAACCAACCCCCACCTCACTACACCCTCCTTTCGGGTAGTTGTGGAGAGCGATAAGGTCTTCCCTGGGCCTCCTTTTCTCCAGACTAAACAGCCCCAGTTCCCTCAGCTGCTCCTCATAATGCGTATTCTCCAGACCCTTCACCAGCATTGTTGCCTTTCTCTGGACATGCTCCAGCACCTCAGTGTCCTTCTTGTAGTGAAGGACCCAAAGCTGCACACAGTATTCAAGGTACGGCCTCACTAGTGCCAGGTACACGGGGGGCAACCTCTTCCCTGGTCCTGCTGGCCATGCTATTTCTGATACAAGCCGGGATGCTGTTGGCTGCTTTGGCCACCTGAACACACTACTGGCTCATATTCAGCTGGCTGTTGGCCAGTACCCTCATGTCCTTTTTTTCTGGGCAGCTTTCCAGCCACTCATCCCCAAGCCTGTAGCATTGCACGGGGTTGTTCTGACACAAGTGCAGGACCTAGCACTTGACCTTATTGAATCTCAGTCTTCCTCAGCCTATACATCTAGCCTGATCTCTCTGTAGAACTTTTCTACCCTGAAGCTGATCAGCAAATCAGCTCTTTTAAGAAGTGACTCTCTGCTGTCCTTACATGAAGTTTATTAGGACCTTTTTTATTTACTTTGATTTGTTTAGCGTCATGGGTATAAAAAAGCAAGTATAGGCAATTGAAGATTTTTTTTAAATGTATGAACTCTGTCATTCCATATGTTCTTCTAAAATGACTAAGAAAGTGGTGTTGGCTAAGGTGCCCCTGAAGCAGAAGTATGGAATACCTTGTTTAACGTGCATATTTAATGCGTGGCTATCTTGACTACTTTATATTGTAAACAAAATTATAATTGTCATATGCTAAGCGTTGCTGTTGCCTGGCTTTTGTTAACTTGCTGCATGCTACCACAGTTTTTTTTCTTGTACTGTAGGCAGCAAGCCTTGCACAAAACTTGTCCTTCAAATCATCTTGTCTCCCAAGGTAATGGGAATGAACAGTGTTTGAAAGCTACATGCTCATTGTGAGTGTAAATAGCAGTGCCATATTTTTCAGCTAGTTGAAGGGTAAGCCTGGGAGAAAATGCCTACAGGAGATATTCTCCACTACTGCTCTGGAAGAATCACAAAATAGATCTCTTGAATCAGCCTCTAGTATCAATTCTGGTAAATGTCTATCTAATCTGTTTTTAAAGATCTGCAATGTTGGAGACTCCACTGCTTCCCGAGTGTAATCCATTTGGCTGTTTCATTATCTCATTCCCTAACAACTAACCTGAATTATTCTTGCTGTAATTTAGATGCATTACTCCCCTTGTTCAGTCCACTAGGGACACTGAGAATTGTTCTCTTTCTTTTTGCAGCAACCTTTTCATATTTCAAAACTGCTATCATTATCCCATATCACTTTTCTCCCTGCTAAAGATGTGGATTTTAAGAGATAATTATAATTTGCATAAATCTTATTTTCATAAGTCTTGTGCAATGATTACAATAGCAAAAGCAAGAACACATTTTCACTTAATTAAAATAAGTAAGCTTTTGAAAAAACAACTCTGGTTTGTAATTGTGATCATCTGGCAAGATGTGAGAAATAATGAATTTTTTAGGGCGTAAAACAGCTCTGCTGACAGCATGGCCTTTGCTGTTTGCCCTGCCCATTAGCCCAGGTTCATTACTCTCTTAGCTCTCTACATTAAGAAAACAGTGTGATTATCTCATGGTGCCCTTTCATGGTACATTTTGTACATAAAGCATGCCCACAGTGATAGAACTTTGTGCCATGCTGCAGTGGGAGATGGGACATGTCCCCCTCTCTTGTTCCTTACAGCTGCCAAGATGGGAAGTGAGAGAATGAAAAGATGAGTCAGATACCGGATAGAGTGACAAAGAAAGATTTGGGGCAGCATGTATTAGAACACAGATGCAAGTGTTCTCCTTAGGCTGATACTGAATGACAGTGCATGCTGATACCAAGTACCACTGAGCCAGGTATGTAATGTAGCACTCTCTTCCGTAGTAGGACCATTCAGTATCCCTCCGGAATATCATTCTTGTGTAATATGCCAGTATGAAAAATATCCCAGAGGAAATTTTTTTGTCAAAAAGTAAGTTCTCGGTATTGTGAGTTGATGAGTGGAACCACAACGATTTTCTTAACTCACTTTCAGGCGACAGACAAGTCTTTTCAAACAGCATAAATGAAAAAGTAGCAAGACCTCTGCCACAGAAAAAGACTTGAGGCTGTGCTACAGTTGTAGAATTGCTCATTGAGGGGACAAATACTTGTCTTCTGTATCAAGCGCATTGCACAAAGGTCAATTAACTCATTTTGATGTGGTCACACTGGGCAACAGGAAGATCTCTCTGTGTTAGAGATCAGATTTTGCTGATTTAGAAGCTTGTTGGCAAGGCTTCCGCTATTTAGGTGTCTGATTTTTAATCTAAATAAAGAACTATCAGGGCTGGATAAAAGCATGAAAGGAACCTCGAGACTGATGAACTTTTAAGCAATTGTATAGTGATCCCAGTGGTATTGAAATGTTTATACAGTAGCCTGGGAAAAGAAGGAGACCTGGTGCAGGCATACTACTGCAGACAGAGCTTCAGTCGATGGACAAAGGAATACAGACAGCTCAGAAATAAGAGCTAACCGTTTAGCTTGCCCATCTATTTCTCTTTTAGCGGAAGAGAGACAGCAAAATCTGATCTCTCCGAAGGGAGATAATAGTGCAAACGAAACAATAAATCCTTCTGAAAGTCACAGTTACCTTAGTTCTCTTGAAAAGGTGAATAAAATATATCAGGCATGTAAGAATAACACTCTTTATCAAACTGCTTCCCTTTGCAAAGGAAAGAGAACATTCAGATTGAAGAAAATGACGAGAGGGACCATATTTTTAATTGAATCTGATAGTTTAATGTAACGGTTTTATTAGTAATTTAATGTTTAAAGAATTTTTGAAGACAGATGATGTGAGAAAAGGACCATGAGTAAATACTGTTCTTTAGTTCTGTATCCTTTTTCTTCCTATACTGAAAGTTATTACAGGAAAATTTGGAAGCTCAAAGTAAAATTGGATGGCTAAATTATAAAACCATCTACACAAAAAGGAAACCATATTGGCTGTTATTCAATTCTGTATAAAGCAGCAAGAGGAGAAAAGTATTTTCAACCCTATGCAATAACAGGGAAAGGTACAAAGAAGCTGATTTTAAAAAGCAGAGTTTGAACAGTGTACAGCATCAGCAGAAGTATCACTTGGTTTCTGGTTAAAAAACTTTCAAATTTACTTAAATGTGAGAAGAAATAGTTATCTTGCACACAATTTCTGTAATTTTCAGTATTCTTGATACTGAAAAGGTTTGAGTTGCAACAGCAGTAGTTGAGACATAATTCAAGAAGTGGAAAGGCCAAGTCTGAAACCACTAAGTAGGTCAGACTTTTATGGAAAGCACCACATGTCTTGGGATTGTGTCTTGTAAAGAGGTGATGTTACATACAAATCTTTCTCTGCTCTACGGCAGCGATAGCATGAAAAATGTGAGGTTTATGCTCTCGAGAGTGAAGAAAACCCCAAAAGACCAGTCTGTCTTTAAATTAGTCTGTGGTTTATGGTAATAATCCATTATTACGAATTTGCGTCCTTGTAAGCTACTGGCTAGGATCCCCCTTACAAAGGGAGAATCCAAGGTGCCTGCTTTAGTGGAGGGATTTAAGATTGTTTTCCTCAGCATTTCTGTTACCTAATGACAGGGAACTTTCTGCTGAGCATGTGACTTAAAAATTTGCATTCAGTATGATGGCTTTTTGGCATCCTACTCTGAATATGTTTTTACCCTATCGGTAGTGCATTTTGGTGTTAGGGAAAAGAGATTAACCATGCATTCCAAATGTCTGACTCCCTGTAATCCTTACCTTTGAGATTTGTTTCAATTTGAATATTGTACTTGGACTATCAAATAGTATAGAAGTAAAGTGGGATGGAAAGTGGTTGTGAAAGGTCATTTGTTTTCAGTTTTGGAAGTTGTTTGGGATGGTGAGGTTTTTTTTAATTTAACAGGCGAATGTTTGATGGTACTTTATTCCCTCACCCTTTTAATGATAGTATATTTTAAGGAAAAGACATGTTAGCCTGTCATTAAATTACATTTTTTTCCTAATTTTAACTTCAAAAATTGTAACCTTTGGTCTTGTGCGATAGCATGGGTCTACAGATAGGAGTAGTAGGACTTCACCCAGCAAAGAGGATGAAATAATTTTAAATTCAGTATCAGCCAAAGCTCATAGCCCTGTACTAGAATGATGAATGGAAAGTTCTGCATTGAAGGTGAATAACAGAATTATCAAATATAAGCAACGATCTTACAAAGAAAAAGCAACTGAAAACAAAAAGGTTTATGAGGGTGTCAGAAGATGACTGTTCATCTGGTGAGATCCAGCTTGAAAATATTATTGTTAAGTAGATAAGAAAGCATCTGTACCATTCTAGAAAGACTAGGTGAGACTTCATCAGAAATACTGTATGCAACTTTTTTCTCACGTGTTCCGGAAACATGAATTGAGACTAGAAGTGATGCTAAGGAGAGCTACAAGAATGACTGGAAGAAAAATGAATCAGGGTTGTAAGAAGAGACTGTAAGACCAGTTTTACTTGGCTTATTGAAATTGAGAGCTGAAAAATTCTGTACTGTATGAATGGTGTAGAAGAGGAAGGTATTTCCTTTCTGTTAAAGACCAGGTTTTACCCAGGAGTGAATGAATAGAAAATGTTCTTAAATAAAACCTGACTAGAAATTTAAAAAGGAGATTTAATGATGAGATGTGTGAGATTTTGAAGGAGCCTTTTTCTTAGGGTACTGGGAGCAAAAGTATAGCTTTCTAAGACAGATCTTATTAAATGTATTAGAAAGTTTATATACTCTGTATTGGAACTAGCGTCATCAAGGACTAGCGTCATTAATTCAGAACATCTGTACTGATTGTTATGAAGTAGATGATTGTAAGGATACATCTTTGAATAAAATTTAACAACTAACATATTTAAAAAAAAGACCCAGATTTTTATTTTTCAGACTTGCTCAATTTAACTTTATTTAATTAAAACATCCACAGTGTAAAGCAAAGAGTTGTATATTGTGAGTAGGATGCTTGGTGTTTTTCACTGCAAGTCCCCATCGTATACTGTAAAGAGTACTACACTGTTGCTTTGTAACATACAGTTAACTGTTGTTCCTTGTGTATCTTTTGTCTGAACACAGATAATGACAGGTAATGGAAGACAGCTGTGATGTACTAAACATACTTTTTCCCCTTTTTATATTTTGTGGGTAGTCTCTATGACTGTCCCTGTCCCTGACTCTGAAAGTTATAGTTAGAGTTGCAACTCAAATTTCACTGGAAATTTCTGTTTCTAGTCACTTACAGGTTTATTCGTATTTTTTCTTATTTTTCTTCTGCTGCTTTTGATGACGTTGCTATTTTTTTTCTTTGTCTTTTAATTGTATACTTTAAAATTTTAGAGTAGGGTGCATCAAGGACCCCAAATACCCAAGTTATCTTACACATTTTTTTAAAATAACGACATTTCATAATGAAAAAAGTAATTTCTATGGCACTGTCATAGTCTTTATGTGCTTATTTTATTGAGTAACTCTTAAGTATTTATGATGCAAGTCATCAACTAAATATATCTGGCAGTTTTTTTCTGTACATACTTGAGATAATAGTTGAAGCATTTGTTTCTGCTTTCTGTGTACTGATCTATAAGTCCAGTCAATCTTTGGGGTCCATCACAACAAAAAAACACAAAAGAGATTTCAGGGACCAGGCATTTCTTTTGTTTCATGTTAATGGAAGTCTGAATGACTGTTTGAGTAACCTGGTCACCCCTGTCAGAAAGTTTAGTCACCTCTGTCAAATAAAGTGCAAGATAAATTCTTTTTGCATTGATGGAACTGGTACTAACAACGCCTTATGTACAGAGCTGTCCTGCAGGTTCCAGGTGCTTTTAATTTTCTGCATGTTTGCAAAAAGAAAATGATCCATTAATATAAATAGTCATTTATTGTTTCTTACCGAACCTTAAATTTACCGTGGATGTTTCACAATTATATCCTACTGTATTGCAGATGCACCTGGGTCTTAGTTAATCGATTAACTAAGTTAATAGGTACTCTGATGGGAGAGAATTTACTAAAAAGATACATATACATATTCTAGATATTAAACACAGAAAGAAAATTGTTGTTTGCAGGTAAAATTTGAGCTGGTTGTTCGTATCCATCTCTGAAAATTAAGTATAATTAGTTTAGTATGGTTGCCTGGTTTCTTTTTAATTACCATTTTATATAGTTCACTTTTTAAAAGGCTACTTCTGTGAGTCACTTTTTTGTCTTTTTTGAGAGGAATTTTAATGGTTTTGTCTGTGATTGTACGTCTATGACCTCTGCGTATTTTGTATTTTTTTTAAATGCATTTGCAACTAGTTGATGGCTGATTACTTTATGACATGCAGCATTTTTTTAAATGAGAGGATGTTTCTCTTAAACAAGTCATTCTGAATCTTCTAAAGCTTTCAGTTCATGCACAAGAGGCAAAAAGAAAAAAGTACATGAGTATTCCTAACCAGTTTCCTCAGAAGTGAGGGAAGTTCGCTGCTAAATTCACATTTGCACTCAGTTGTTAGTGTCATAAAATCTAGTTCAGTTGCAACAACTACCATACTGTTTTTAGAAGGAAAAAGGTATCTATTTTTTGCAATAAAGAGAAAAAAATGAGTAAGTTTTAGGTGGGAATATGTTTAGCACTTGGGTTTGGAATGGGTTTTGTACTTGAGTTGTTTATTTTCAGCAGAAAAACTTTCTGGCTCAGAAAGGCTTACCTGCGTCAGGGTTTTTGTTTGTTTGCTGATTGATGTGGGGTTATTTTTTTGATTGTTTGTTTTTGTTTTTTTTAAGGGCTCTCTTTCACAACTTCAACTAAAACTTTGAGTTAAATATAGGGAAGCTATTATATTACTTTGTCTGAACATCAGGATAGTCTAGTATGAAACATTAATCATGATAAATAGCTTGTTTTAGTGCCAAGATCGTCCGGCTCACAGAAATGAAGTATAGCCTAATTGCACCACTCTTTACTGGTTTCCTCTTGTGTTTGTGTTTATGCTTTTCATCTTACAAGTGCCATTGACTCAAATTTTGTATTTACTGTAGGCCTTTGCTTGGTTATTTACATGTCAAAATTGAGACTTCAGAAGCAGAGATGAGTGGCGGGGAATGCATCTCAGCAGACTACTCTCTTCAAAAATCTGTCCTTTTATCAGTCCTGTTCCACTGAGTATTTTACAAGGTATAATAGGGAATTTTAAATGCAATTGTTTAATTAAAAATAAACTAATAAATCTCTTCCCCTTATCTCTGATTCAACTTCTTTGGCTTGGCCTAGAGGTATTACCTGTTTCTGTGGTGCCTTCTTGGAGATGACTGCAGTTTCTCCTGCCTATACCCTAATGATTTCTCTCTTTAGGTTGAAGCCTGTCTTGTACAAAAGCAGCCAGGTAGTATAAGGACTGTTGATTTCTGAAAAGGAGCAGCTTCTATTGCTGGTTATTTAATGAGATGTTGAAGTGCTTGGTGATGTGCCTAGCTGACACCCACCTAGCAGAATATCTGAAAGTCTAAAAAAGACAAGTGTTACAGGCGGACTTACAGAAAATAATTAACTTAGGCTGAATTTACTAAATTAAATAAGTTTTCAAATTATCTACTTTTTTTCTCTATTACAAGAGTGGAGTATATGTCTAGGAATTAGCTTTTGGAAATGCTATGAAAAATTGTTTATTTTATTAAGGCATTAAATGAACAAAGACAGTTGGCCTGATACACTGAAGACTTGTGAGCTCATTTCCTTAGAGCAGCAGAGAAGGAAACACACAGAGGTGGAGAGGACAGCTGATGGATGAAACCAGAAGGAATTGAACTGTTACTGAAACTGTATAAAGGAACATAACAAAACATCATCCCAGAGTTGATGCCTTTTGTAGTAGCAGTGACGTGTTTTAACTGAAGCTGAAGAAGCAGCTCACTTGGATTTTGTCTTGGACATGTGAAGAAAGCAAAGCCAGAGCTGAAGCTAGTATTGTAAGCTGACTTTGTCAGCCGCCTAATAAAACAGTGGAGTTTTAAGGACAGAAAAAAAGAAATGCTGTATTTTGATCACGTTAACTGGAGCTTTTGGAAAGTCTGGAAAGAGAAAATCCTAGTGCCTGGAATTAGAGAGGAAACGTATCTGCGGGCTGCTTCCCAGCTGATTGATAAATAATGTTTAGACTTACATGTAAACAAATCTATTTTTCAGTCGACAGTGTGCAATAATTGCACAGCTCAATGGGGTCACTCTCAAAATAGTCCCATTGTCTGCCAGCGCAGCATGGACTCGGGTGAGATGACAGGAAAAATCTTAGTTCTGTGCACCACAGCAACACTAAGTCAGATGTTTCCATTCCTGTCTGCTGGAACCAATTTTTTGCAGACTTGGCTGTTAGCATTTTAGTAGCGACTTCCAAAGGACCGGTATCTAATGTGGTGGCAAGGAGGGTGGTCTGGTTTAATATCTGCCTGATGCAATATCTGACTTCCTTAGTGGTATCTTTTTAAAGGGAGAGAGAATTGTTTTGTTGAATAACTCGTTGCTGGGAGGATTATGCTGTGACAGTTAAGAAGAGAACTCTTCATGAGATCCTGCTTTGCAACAATAAAACAGCAACTGGCCAGACCTTTTGTTAGGGCTAGTGATACGTAGGCTAAAATCAGTGGGAAATATTTGTGATAACAGTAACAGAAAACACCTGCGAATGTTAAATGTAGACCTAGGCACACACTATGCATAGCTAGGTGTATGCTTGTTGATGCATAAAACATCAAATGCGTAGAGGCACATGTAGTTATTTTCTTTGTAGCTCAATCATTCATAGTAAGAGGGACAAGCCAGAACTTTCCTTCTCCTTTCCATTTGGATAAAAAAGCTTCAGACTCTGGAAGTTTTGCTTAGCTGTTGTTTTCTTGCTTCCTCTCTCCCTCCCTCTTTATGTTTCTCCCCAACCGTTTTTTTTTTCCCTTAAGGAATAGGAATAATATAGGTATACAGCCTAAAATAAGATTAATACTTTAAGACAGAAAACATACAAAATAAAGAAGTAACTTTATAAATATTGTAAAAAATTACAAATATTTGTAACTTCCAAAATAATCTTATTCTCACTACTGAATTCCAGACTTTTTGTACAAAGTGAATTGTAGAAGTTTTTCTGTGTTCTTTTAAGAATACAGGATTGTTTATTAACAAAAGTAAGAACTTACACAGTAAGATAATTAGAAATATAATTAGAACTCGTGTTATCATCATAGTAATTACTTACATGTTTTAATGCATACAGATCACATTTACAGATTATACTCTTACATCTTCCAAGTAATTAATAAATAATTTAAGACTGTTAGTCATTTTAATATGCACAGTAGTTCCATAGAGAGTAAGGTAATGTTGAGCTATTAGACCAACCTATTCATGTTTTGAAGTCTTCCTAAATATTAGTGTTACACCTTGTGGTTTTCGTTTCTTTTACTAATTAGCTTTTCCTGTGTACCACTTTTATGAACTTCTCAGAGTTTTGAGTCTTGAGTATGTCACAGAGCTTGCGTAGATCCTTATTCCCAGGAACATGGACTTGTTTTCAAATCTACTTTGTAGATTGTGGACCTGGTATTTTATGCTGGTTTTGGCCAGCAAGATCAACATGAATTGTAGTTAGTTGACTTCACTGGTATCAAGATTATTCCCAAGATCACAAGGGCAAGCTTTTGTGGTCAGTAGAGTTATACAGCTGTCACTGAGGAGAAAAAAAATAATTTCTAAAACTTTGATTAGTGTGTGTTTGTGGATAATCTGGAGTTTGGATGTTAGATTCTGGTTTGACTTTGTAGCCCCAGTGATTAGGTTGGTTCGTTTGGTTTTACCTCCATAAACGGAGCATTTTTGATAAGTACATTTCTGAAAGAGTAGTCATGGAGTTTCACAAATGTTACAAACAAAGGTGACCTTTAAGCTGGAAGGTTGTGGTGTTTAAAGACACTTAGGGGCCTCCTGCTATACATGGATAGATGTCTTGTGTGACTTCAGAATTACCTTAGAGGTTATTTAGATGTGTGGGTAATTATCCAAGTTAGACAAAAATACTTCTGAAAGTATGTTGCCAACTAGTCAGTGTTCATGCCTGTATGAATATTTAGGTTCTTGTAGCTCCATTCTTAGGGCCCTCAGCACCGGACTGGCACTCATCTTGGGCCAAGTAGATAGGCTGTTTCTCATTATTGAACTGTAAAAATTTGCCTAGCAAGGAATTGGATAAAGTTTGGAATATGCTATGGTATGAAGTAATCCCATGAGAATCTCCTTTTCCTGGCTCATAATGCTTTGTATTCAAATAGTGGATTCTAGCTTATAAGAGCATGTGTATGTTTTTGTCCATCTCCATGTCTCCCATGCTTTTCCTAACTTAATGACTATTTTTGTCCAAAAAATCACAAATAAGCACTGTCAAAACACCAAATCCAATATTTATGTAAAATAATGCGGGGAAGATACAGCCGAATATGCTAATTTTGAAGCCTGTTTAGTATTTTTTGTCTGCTCACTGAGCGTGAGATAGAATTTTCAACTAGCAATTTCAGATCGACTTTCATCTTGCAGAAACCATTTTCTGGCAATTCAGAGTGTATGCCGTATCTGGTTGGGCAAGCTACAGGCATTGTATCTTGATATGATGGCTTATCAGTCTCTTAGTTAGCGAGGTGCCCTGTTTGAGTCTGGAGAATAAAGCATGAGCCTAATAGAGAAAAGATCTTCTGTGTGTGTGCCCATGCACCTGTGTGTATACTCTCAAACTGAGAATAAGTATTCTTCACCTCTGATAAATCTATGTCCTTTAAACTACTTTGCCAGTTTCTCATTTGGCTCAGCTTGTTCTTTTTGGATTTGTTGGTCTCATCCGAGAGAGAGAAATAAGTTTGTCTTTTGAAGAATAAAGAACTTACCTCAAGATTTTATTATGGTTTTACTGCTTAGGTTTGTTATAAAGATATGCAGATTACCGCAAAATATTACTGTTTAGGTGGAGTAGCATTGATGTCTGAAAAACATCAATGTTGTGTTTTGAATTTTGATAATGATATTATAATAAAAGAGAAATGATTGTACAGTGTAAACGCTGCAGGCCCAGCACTACAATAAAACTCAGTTGGTTGCAATTCCAGCATGTGTGCAACTTACTGCAATTGCTTTCTGTCTGACTTGGCATCACCTGCTGAAATTAAGAGGAAAATCTCAACAGTATTGATTCATATCTGCAGGATTTCACTTATTCTTAATGTCATATGAAGGCATTTCATGTTTATTTAACAGTGAAGGGATAAAATTATAGTGTGATTTTGATATAAAATTTAAGTGGAAGACAATACATGTAATAGTGTGGATCACTTTTCCAGAATCTATTAATTATTTTTTTTTTCTTACTAAAATAACAGAGAATAATTGTATTGTGTTTGCTGCAAAATTGGAATAACTAAGAGGACACTGAAGCTATGTACTATGGACTTTTCATTAAAGGTATCTTTAAAAAGTTGAATTAGGTGCTTGTAATGTCATTTAATATCATTAAATAATTTTCACTTACTAAAGGTTTAATGTCATATATGATTTTTTCTTTTTCTTTTTTTTTCTAGCAGTTTTCTGTTCTCTATGGTATTTAAACTTTTTCAGAGCCTAGTTCAAAGGTACTTTGTCTTGGGTGCCAATAGAAGTAGTATTTACCTTCTATCTTACTTATTTCAGAGTCATAGTTCATGCAAAGCTGGTTATCAGTGCATTTAAACCATTTGCTACAAATAAAGATACAAGTTCGTTACCTAAAGGTTAAATGCTTGTGTCAATAATATCTGAACAGATTTTTGAAAAGAAACTGATATTAGCACATAAGTGCTGAGAGTGCATGCTGTTATTTCCACATCATGGACAGTAATCAACAACACAAAAGAAATGTGATTACCGTGTAGTTGCCAGTGATGACATTTTATCCTTTTGTGCAAAAGGCGTTGCTTCACATACACTGTCCACACTCATTTTGTGATGCATCTTCTTTCAACAACCTTCTTTGTGTTAAGGTAGCAGAGTCAAAGGTCTTACCCGAGTAGAGGTGGTATAAATTGTAGGTATTCTTTGTTTTGTCTGCTTTTAAATGGGATATAAAGCAAATTTGGATAATGAATGAGTTTTAATACATAGAAAAAACTGAAGGTTTTTGTGTTGTGCTCTGGAATTCTTTCATACCACTTTGTGGGACTCGCTATAAGATGTTTGGCTAAGATCGCAGCTTCAACCACTTGCTTGCAATGCTAGCACTCATAAGAGCGTCTTTTACACCCTAGCAATACTTTAAAAAACATCTGGTGTTAGACAGAAAAGCCAAATATTTCAAGTCTATTCTAAGATTTGGGTCTTCAGAGGAAAAAGCATTTTTTCCAGGATTTGGAAAGGACATTCTTTCAAGTCCAGAAAAATATTTTCTGAATTAAAATATTTGAAGAAACATCAGTAGTCTCCTACCAGCTGCCCAATGTGAATAAGCCAGAAAACAGCAACGTCCTTTTAGCCAGAACTTTACAAGTTTCCTTTTTTTTTGAACTGGATGCTGCCTTTTTTTTTTGGTCTTCTGTAAACAGTCTTGTTTCTGCATGTGAACATTTCCAAGATGTAATCACTATTTGATATGGTTAAAGAGAGTTTTTGCACAAATGTGTTTTAGTTTTTATCTTGCTTGACACCCTGCCCTTTGTCCTTGGCTTGCTGAAATTGTCTTGGTTTCTTCTCTGTTGATATGCTTTTCCTTTCTTCGTCTATATGTAGTTCTTGATGTACATACCTCTTGAGAAGGCAATCTAGAAAGGAATTTCTTACTGTATCCTATCCAGTAAAGATAGAACTGATTCAATACCTGTAATAAGTGGAATGATGCCATATGTGAGGTACTGCTGGTTTCAAATCTTCTTGTTCTTTCTTTGTGTGCTAAGGGCACAGTTGATAAAATGACAGCCTAGAATGTTTGCTGTTTAATAAGACTTCCTTGTGAGCTATTTTCCTTTGTTAGGCTTTTATTCTTCCATCTCTATTTATACAAATCCAAAATATCTCAGAAGTCTACAGACAGCTATGGCAAACTCTTGTGAGCGAGAGGCATCAGAGCCCACAGCCCTGCAGCAATCTCCCTGCCATTCCCCAGGCACAGCGGTCATCCCCAGTGGAAGGTGGCACACTGCTGCTCTTCCACGCAAGCTCTGCAGCCCTGGAGGAGAACTATTAGAGCTCCTAGACTTAATCACCATTACTTGTCCTATGACAAGTCTACTCCAGCAGACTTCCTTTAAGTTAGTATGAGAATTGTTGCGTTTGCAAGTGTTACTGAAATATATAATTTCCTTTCTTCAGAGCAGTGAACAACAATGTTCAGAAGTATTTCATGTTTATTTTTATCAGACCTTTACTGGAGTGATACTTTCAAATGCACAAGTGGAGGCTGCATTTATATGCCTGCTGGTTTCAATGAAAGTTCCCTTTTGCCTTAGAAAATCTTCCCATGCAACTGACTACACTTGGTTGGAAAATGTCTGTTTTAATTAAACACTAAGAATTAAAAATAAGTTTATATTTTGAACAAAGTGAAGTATTGAGTAGATAGCTGTGAAAATCACTATTGTCTTTACAGGCTACTTTTCACATTGCTAGTTGTATAACAATAACTAACAATAACTTTGACTATTATAACTACTGCAAACATGTAACTGTTGCTCAGATAAAACTGCCAAAGGAATTACTTAGTTTTGCTTCCTGCTGTTTTCTTACTCCACATAAATCCCAGAAATGCAGAAGATGCTACCGTCATAGACAGTAGAGTATTACATCCTCTAATAAAGTTGGGACAACTTTATTGGTTTGAAAATAGTTATAAATGCAGTTTTCAGAGAGAGGATTCTTCAGCAAAAGATCAAAACTCAACTTCCCCTTCTGACTTCCAAGAAGTGCTTATTCTGTACATTTGAAAGCGAGGATATGGCTACTGCTATCAGTTTCTTTTCTTCTGGGACCCTACTTCTGCACTTAGAATGATGTAAGTTCAGTGGAGCCTGCAAGCCTGTTCAATGCAAGTCACAGTGTGAGGTATGTAGTGGCAAATCATGTGCTGAAGGCTTTCTTCTTTAACAGCTTTCCTTTTGGACAGCTATTGTGAGTGAATGCAGGCAGTTAGTTTTGTTTCAGCAAGATGAGACAATAAGGATAAGTCAGGTTGTGAATTTTTCATAATCTTCGCATTGTGTGTGGAGGGAAAACAAGCTCCAAGTTCAAGGTCATTTTTCCATTTTAAATTATATTATTAAAATTTGCTTGGACAAAAGTAATTTGGTTAAATGTTGTTCAAAAGGTAACGTGTTTTCCGTAACAAAAATGAGAGAGTAGTAATGCATCTTTTAAAGAGGATTGATTATTTATTGTTAATTCAGATTAGGGACATTGTATAATTGTTTTGTTAAAATATACACTTGCTTTTTATTCAGTTGTTGCACTTTTCATAAGATACTAGAGCTTGTTTTTCTTCTGGCAAACTACTGAAGTATGAGAAGTTTTTGGCTTGAAAAATCAACGGAGCTATCATCAAATCTGAGTTCATGAGAAGGTAAGCTACTTATTGGCATACGCTGCAAATTATGTTTGCCTTCTCAACCTCTGTTTTGAATACTGAGGATTTATTAACTATGCATGTTTGGAAGAATTTTACTTAGCATAGTATTTTTGCATTCAAGTAGTAGATTAACTGGAAAATGAGTCATTAAACATTATGAACATTTAATTTCTGCCAGCTAGAGACAAGCTTGTTGTACTTCCCGTGACAGTGAAAGTGAACCAAAAGAAGGAAGATCTGCTGAGTTATATTTAGAATAGATTCCTGTGGAAATAGCAGTCTTTCTCTTCAGTACAGATTTTAGTGGCTTCTAATGAGTCTTGATCTTTTCTTTATTCTTCCTTACGAAGCCCTTATAAACAGTTGGTCATCATGTAAAGGAAATCTTCACTACTGAATATTAATATGAATAATTATTTTACAAGAACAAATTATTGTTATACATGGTTAAATTGATCCTGTTACTTTTTGTTATTTAAAGACAACAACCTAAGAAAACAATCTCTTTGGCAGTAATTAGTTTTTTGTATCGAATAGTCTTTACCATTCATTTCCCCTCTGTCTTTGATTGCACTACTAAATCTTGTTTTCATTTCAATACAGTAGAGTAGGTCAATTTATAACTACATGTGTTTATTTTTCTGCAATGATGCCACATCTGGATCTGTGTTAAGAATAGCCTATTCCCTTGCTCATATGATAAACACAAGGACATGGAACTGCTGTGAAAAAAGTTCAACATTTTTACTTCAAATTTCCTGTCAGTATGAACTTCTGAATGTAATATATCAAGTGTACCTTTCAGGTATAAAGAAATATTGCTTAAGAAATAAGTGTATGTAATGCTATAGACTAAAAATTTCCATATATTTTTCATAGTGATTTAGTATTTAAATATTATTACCATGCCTGTTTTTATTCCTTCCAATTACTCAGTATTGCCAAATGATAAGAATTTAGGAAATAAAATTATTATAATTGTATGCGGAGAATTTATTGCATATAATCCACAGGAATTGATACTTTCTGAGTCTAGCAGGATTTGGATGAATATTATAAAATATTCATTGCTGGAGAACTCGAGAGTCAGCATCTGATTAGAAGAACTCAAATCAGAAAATATATTAAAAGCTGTTGAGTGTTTGATCTTTTAGCACTTAGTAGGTCAAAGATGTTCAGGGGTCACTGCACTTCCACAGATAAAGACATCAGAGTAACCAGGGGGTTGCATAAATTATTATTTCTACAGTAGTCCTGCTGGAGGATTAATAGGTTAGCTTTATAGGTTTTGTTTAACAGCTTTTAGGGCAGTCGGATGACGGAACTTCTTCTACTGTTTATTTAGTTGGTTTTTTTTCTTTTGGTATAAGTGTTCTCCCAAGTTACAGTGAGTGAAAGGGATGTTTTGTTCTTAAATCCTATTATGAACCTTGCCCTTTCCGCTTTCTCCATTTGGAAACATTTTGTGACATTTAATGAGCTTGAGCACTGGATGGAAGAAGATTTAGACTTCTTGCTGGACTTGCAACAGTAACGCAGATAAAAATGAAAGTATGTCCTAAAGAAGTAGAGGGTTTCCGACAGGTCTCGTGTGGACTTCCTAGTGGTCTATGGTTAGCATGTGGCTGTCTCTGTTTCCTCCCTGGAAGTAGCAGCAAAAAGTTAAGCATCTGTTTTATCCTAATTGCTCTCAATCCTTCAGTTACATGTTTAAAGCTATTGCACAGGAGTTGAACACTGCATATATTCAGTGGTTTTAGAAAAAACACATTAGGCATCATTCTCTTTTTGAAATGACATCTTTTTCTTGTCTATTTTGTTGTTTCGGGTTTTTTTTCAATGTCTTACTGTCTGTCTTTCCCAAGAGCAAATACTCTATTCAGAACAGCAGAAATGGCCTGATGTTATTTGTACAAAATGCCAGATTAAAGAACGAGACAAGCTATTAGTAGACTGGAACTGTTTAGTGATATTTATGGGTTCTCAGATGCCATTTGTTATACCAGAGCAATCACAGCTGAAAGATACGTGCAGGATGTACAGTGTGCAGCATGATGTTATGCCAGTTCAGCTTCTGCAAGTCTGGCAGAAAAACTGCAATGATCTGTTGCCAAAATGCTAACAAGGGCCTATGTATGTATCTTTTTCACTGAAATATTTTCTGAATCACCAGTGATCCATGTGGCAGGCGCTGATTTCAGAATGCTTTGTTCATGCAAAAGCCACTAAATCACAGTCTAAATTCCAAAGTCATATACTCTATCATCCCTCACTGCTCTTTCATCATCTCAGCAAATGTAAATATTGCAACATTTCTTTCTAACCAGTTCCTGGAGGGGAGGAGGAGTTCTCTAGGCAATCATGGGGTTAGTATTGAAATTTCTGTGCAAGTCCATGGTGGCATGTGATTTGACTTCGGATATTTTGTGTAATATCACTGACTTGTAAATGAGCAGAAGTGGGATAAATGGCCTTTGCTTATTTTGGACCTTAGAGGAGTGTAGGTCTTGCCTCTAGAGAGAGGCCCAGTTCATGCTGGTAGGCCAGTTTGCTTTTGTAGCAATTCCACTGTGCTTTTATGCAACATAAAGGTACCTTCAGGTTCAAATGTTTTCGTCATTTTAAAAGATTCTTGTGCAACATAAAAGTTTTATGAAATACGTTTTTTACAGAAAATAATTACCAGTAATTCAAGATACAGCCTAATACTTTGTAGGCACATGAGGTATTCTACATACAAAATTTTTAGGTATAATGGCAAAGTCGACCCTGATGTATCCTGCAGTGAAGATGTTGCTGAAGACTGGCTGGAGGAGCGGGGGTTTTTGACCACATTTCAGTTTTCTATTTCTTTTTAACCCAAAAAGAATAGTATCCCAGTGGGTGAAAGTTTTGCCTCGTTAGTCTTTGGCAAAACTCCACAAATCAGTTGTGTGTCAGAGACTGCCTTCTATGAAAAATTCTCATGAATATTAAGGAAAATACATGCACTCACCTTCATTTTCTTTGGGTGTTAACTCTCTTGTTGTGCCTTTCCATCTCTCCTGCTCTCTCTCATATATGCATATGAAAGAAAAGTATGTTGTCAACTGTCATTTGCTTCCTGAAGTATTTTTTGCCTGGTTTATTTTTTGCAAATGTGCTCACTGTATGCTGCTGCTGGAATGACAGCGTACTAACTTGGAGACTATCAACTGCAGGACAGATCTTTGGCAGTTGTGGCTGTTCTGAACTCTAATGCGTTTTCTCGTTGCAGCATCCTTTGATGCTTCAGGAGTCCTCTCTTCTCTAAACTGTCAGATACAGAGAATCAAATATTATATTTTAATTAGAGATAAGAGCAGTGCTCCAATCCTTTTGGCCAATAGCCATGACACGCTTTAATGAAAGTGCTGTAACTTCCACTTAGCCCTCCTTTCAAACCAGTACAAGCACTTTCTCTCCTACATACAATAAATGTAAGCCAATGAGCTCAATTGCTATTACTCCAAGCTGCAAATTCTAAAAAAATAGTATTTGTTACTCTCATATAGGAGACTACTCAGATATTGAGTTATTCTCAACTATGTTTGTTTTGATTTGGTTATGTTTGAAAATTGCACAGATTAAGCACATCAGTGTGCTTTTTAGGAGGTAAAAGACATTACTTCTAACTTGTGTAATTTTTCTCACAACGAGAAAATTAGTGTTTGGTCTTTTATCAAGAGCAGATAGCTCTTCTGCTTTCCTCTGCCTGTCTTAAGTCCTCTGTCTGCTGTGAGGGAACAGGTGACATTTTAGTCCTATGGTTTCTTTCTATGTCTGTTACTTAATTACTAAACCCATTTCTTATCCTTTTCTCTAGGTCTGTTTAGTGACCATCCCGTTTTCATGGCAACATTTACTTTTCCTCTCACTTTCTTCTTGTTTCCTATTTTTACCATTTAAATCTGCACCCATTCGCCTCACAGTCTACAAACCCTTCATTAAAAAAAAAATTTTAAAAAAATAAATAAATCTGGTTTTCTTTTCCCTTGATGTGCTCCAAATATAGCTTTGGCCTTTACTTCTTTTGAATATGATTTCTGCTATATGATTGTTTTTGAATGGTCTATAATTAAAAAACTGCATATTTTTAAAATTTTTGTTCTATACAAAAATAGTCTTCAAGATACCGAATCCCTTAAATACCTGAGGCTAATGCTACATACATTTTGTTGTGAAATTAAAATAGATGGGTTGGGTTATTTTACGAGTCTGAATCAAAGAATATAATAATTGCTAAACAATGCAGGTGTTGTCTTCTTACCTGGTTGACTTGAACAGATAATTAGGAGGGATGGTTAGACATGTTTTGCTGAAATATTCACGTAATGTTTCTCTTGCCTTTGAGTGTTTGCTCGAAGTTGTCATTACAATATGGTGAAGTTCACCTGTCTCACTATAGCGCTGCACAGGGCTTACTTTCGGCAGAGGAGCAAAACAGTTCATAAGAGACAGCATGTCCACCTTCAGTTTTGTTTCTGTTCTTTCCTTTTACTTGTTATCACAATACAAAACCAGCTATATACTTCAAAGGAGTGCAGTCAGGTTTTAACATCTTTTAAAATACTTAGAGTAGTTATATATGAATGCTAAACTTTGTGTTAATTTATACTGATAGCACAAAGTCACTGTCAGAGTCTGCATTGAATCATTAAAGTTGGAAGAGACCTCTAAGATTATCAAGTCCAACTGTCAAAATTTCTAGAAACTGTCATGTTTCTAGTGTATAACTCTTTACAGGACTGAGGTCTAAAAATATATACAAATTATGACCGTGATAAATGCTTTTGAAATTGCATGCAAGTTATAAAATAAGTGTAGATCTACATGATTAAAATTCATTGTTGACTGAAATTAATGATAGCTTCATTATCTCTAGTGAAAGGATGCAGTTTGTTTATTTAGACGATGATAAAGCTGTGGTTGTAAATGAGTGAATAGCAAGTGCACATTTGCAGGCTTTCATTTAAAAGCTGCAGTCATTGTCAGAGGATTGAAAGGAAGGCAAATAAAAGGAAATATAAGACTTAGAATATTTGTATTTTCCAGAGTTTAAGTCAGGGACCTGAGCCATAGCATTGCAAAATGAATACATTTTGTCAACTTTTTGTCTCACTTATAGATGCAGTCTTCTCTCAAGATTCATTTTCTTTGATAATATACATAGGTTATTCTATTGTTAGCTTGCTGAAAAATATTCACTGTATCATTTGCAGCCTTAATGATATTTCTAAAATATTTTCTAAAAAAATAAAACTAATAGTTAAAAAGAAAGGGAGGCATTCAGAGTGCTAATGAATGTGATTTAATTGGAAATTACTGTGTCAGCCAAATACACTTTGAGTGGAAAACAGTGGTTTGATAAATGATCTTTCTTAACCTTCCTTAAAACATGCTGAAACACTTACCTTAAATATAAATGTGGCATAGTTTTAAAGTAGAACCTTAACTGGCTTCAGGGCTGACTGCAAATTTGTAGAAAATATTAAGAAGTTTGACTGCCTACCAGAAGTGATGTTTCATTTGCCAGCTTCTCACATCAATTTAAAATCCTTCATTGATTTGCAGTAAGGACTTTTGAACCATAGCAGTAGGCTTTAGATTCCAATTTAATTCAAAACATTTGTGGATGAATTGTAATATTTATAAGACATGCTTAGTTATGGAAGAAATATGCTTGTGTAATGTTGTAGTTTTTGGTGTAGAACTTCCTTAGGAAAAGAAGTGGTTACAGATAACAAATGTTAACCAGTAAGATTATCTTGTATTTAGGTCTTTATGTAGCTTTCTTTTAGAGGTGATATTTTTAAATGTGTGGTATTTCAGTTGGATTCTATGCAGCCTCGAAATGGACTTGAGACTCCACATTCTTAGAACTCAGTGTTCTAGGCTTTTCAAGGAGGGGAAAAAAAGTGAGAGATACTTAATGAAAAAATCCATCTGTAATTACTGTAACTCTACCTTTGTCCTAATGCCTGATTTGAAGCCCTTTGTTTTTCCACTCTTAATACACATATTGGGAGTGCAGTGATAAGCTCTAGGACAAATTGGCATATCCCATTCACTTGCTTCTGTAACATTTTTTTCTATTATTAAATAAAATAAAGTCAATAGCTGTACCACCATTAGTATTGAATTTAATTCAAGTATTTCTCCATTAAACTTCTATCTACATCAGTTTATTACAGAGACTGTTATTTTAATGAATTCTCTTTAAAAAGAAACATTGAGATGATCCACTTGGAGAACGGTCTGCTAGGTCTGAGTAAAAAGTATAATGTTATAGGGAAATCGCCAAAGCAGGGTAGACAAAATTCTGGAGGCTGTAACCTCATGCAAAGCCCAGTGTCCTTGTGATACCAAGTTGTTGAGTTTGGCATCTAGCATCCTTGTTCAACGCTTCATAGATTTGAGTTTAGCCAGTATTTATCTTTTGAGACTGAGGGTAAGATGAGAAGAAGCTTTCAACTGCTTTCCCATGGCAAAGCCTCTTGAGAAATAAAGAAGGAAGTCAGTGTTTTACATCTGCTATTCACCTCCATCTCCCAGTCTATGACTACTTTTCTCCCAGTTTCAAGTTTTTCGTCATGGTTGTCCACAATAACACCAGATTTTAGGTTGTACTTCCCCACAAATAATGGCGTTTCCTGACTTTCTTAATGCTTGGATTTATTTTCAGGCATTGACTCGGCAGTAGTGTGGCATTGGCATAATTATTTGACAGTTTTACTGCTGCTCACAAGATTCTGTAAAAGCAATAGCAAAGCTTGAAGATTTTTCTTAACTTCTTAGAAGGAATGCTCACAAATTATGTGCTGCAGCTGATAGTTATATCACAATTTTAATATCCTTGTGTTTTTCAAAAAGGAAATAAGTAAATGTATTTTAAAATAAGGGCTTAAATTGTGCAGGTAATATCGAAGACCAAGATCTACAAAATTTCAGCAGATTTTTTCTTCTTAAACCAAATAAAAATTTCCAAAGAACTCTGAGTTTCTGGTAGCCCATGCTTTTATCAACTGTCTATTTTCTGTTATTGCAGGGACTCGCAATTAGCACTGTTCCAACTAGGGTGAGCATCTCATTCTGAGTTCATGTGTTCAACCGCTTGGGACATGCAAACCAAATGCTGCTATGCTGTCTGAAACATTTGGTTACCAGCATTATCTCCTTTATGTGGGATGGGTTCTAAAGCATGGCAGCTTTATCAGTAGTGACCCTGACTTGCTTTATAAAGATAATGCCTGTAAAAGCCAACTTTTGTTGTGCTGCTTTGTTTTACATGGTAGCGTATTACGCCACTTACTTAGGAAGCAACATCGCAAGATTTAGGAGAAGAGAATTTGAGTCTCTTGTGAATCTGAAAGGAATATTGAAAGTTAGTCTAATGCTTTTTGAACCAGTGATCAAATCACAAAGGCCTTATCTAGTAAAGTCAGAGATAGCTGTGTATTTTAACTGGAAAAGTATAAAACCTGTAAGTTCTCACTTACAACTCTTAAGAAGAGCTGTGCTTTCATTCTTAATATAAATGGTATGAGCTTTTTTCTGTCTTTTTGCTGATGGTGCCTCATGGATATGTAATTCTGACCTGAAAATCCAAAAAATGTGTAATTAATAGGATCTTCTTCTTAATATTGGCTGATACTAGTTTCTGAGTTCTCACTGGTAATGGAGTAAATCAAATAGCATCATTTTAGACTAGTTGGTTCCATTTAATTTAAAGTTTCACAGATGGTTATACCAGATTTTCTGAAGTTGTAATTTTTGTAGAGTGCTGGACACTCAAAAATGTGGATTTCACTGTCATACACTCTAACATTATTGTTTTTACTTACTTTAAGTTGAGGAAGATTAGGTGTTTTATTTTGAAAACTTAATTATTAACATTAATGTAACAGATTAATGTTAATAGATCTAAGTAAGGATTAAAAAAATAGAAGAGTATTTCTTAGTATTTTACTTTATATACCAATGCTTCCACTGAAGTATTGGAGAATTTGTTTTGGCTTTAATTGCCAAGTATTCTTCCTAAAGTTGTAGCAGTCAACTGTTGGATGTATCTCAAATGTCAGTTCTGAAGGAGGTAATGTAATTGCCTTGAAGCATTCCTAAGTCAAAATATTGCATTTAATGTTCATTAGCCAAATGGACTTACCTAATCCTACCCTTGATTTGCAGAAGGAATATAAAACCCAATTAGCAGTTATTTCTGCTAAGGCAGAACAATCTCGGTGATTTTTTCAAACCTGCTTCACTGCTGGATTTGTAAAGGATAGTATTTTAATGCCAAATATTCAGAGGAATTATTAAGGTTATGACATGTTAGTATTCTGGCTCTCTGAATTAAAATACTTTCTTTAAATATCTGTTCCTTATCCAAGGTTTGCAGCTCCATCTGGATGTAAAACAATGTATGAGACTGAAAAATGATAGTTCTTTCAAAATTGCCATGTGTATCATAATAACGTTCTGCAATGGGATGCCTGGCTGCCCAGGACTGTAAGTGGTGAGGACCAATTATGGCTACTACTGAAAGCTTAGGTTTTAATTAAAGAGAAAACTAGAGTAGAGCAGAAGTCTACTGTAGGAAGACTAAAGAGCTGTTGGGTGTTTTCTGCTCTGTGACCATTTTGCACTTTGCATTATTATCTTTTGCAAGTTTTTTTCTGTAGTCTAGTCTGCCTGTAAAGGAGGCATGAGCAGTGTGAACTGCACGTGTATCCTATGGGAAATCAAGCTTTCATGGGCTTCCCCAGCTTTCTCCCTGTCAGGGCGAGGTGTTCTATGAGTCTCCCCATGTCTGTAGGACCTGATCTGCTCTGGTTTCTATGACACTGTCTCTTTACTTCTGGCTGTAGCTAATGCTTCGTGATCTCTGCTTAGATGTTTGCACCATTTGCTGTATATAACTGAAATAAATTATACAGTACTTCTTTACAGACTGATGGATGTGGTGAATACACTTTTGCACTGAAGTACCAACAGTGCTGCTCATAGTGATACAGAAAGCTTCTAAAGGCTCAAGTGAGGAAGTCCAAAAAATGGGGACCAGTTACTAGCTAGACAGAAATATACTTTTGAAGATTACAGAGAAATTCTAGGTCCACAATAGCCAATTGTTGTCTTAATTAGGTCCAGAATCCTACGGTAAGTGAATTAATATTTACCTCCTACGTTTGCATTTCTCAGGAAGGTTATGGTTTTCTTTTCTGACTAATTCTTTAAACTTAAAATTGGAGGATGTGTCTGAAAGCTCTGAAAGCCCTTTGTCTGAAATTCTTTTTCCAAATATAGGCTAATTAAAACCAGCAACATTAAAATGAATAACTTCCCACACTGTGGAAACAAAAGCTTCAAGCATTTCACACCTGCCATTTGAAAGTATATAATAATAATTTATCACTAACTTCTCTGTGCAGTTCATTTCTTGAGCATCTGCAATAAAACTTAAGAAATCCTTTTGCTGACACAAAGATTCTGCCTTTTTTTTTTTTTAAAGTACATAATTTAGTAACAGGAAAGGAAAAAAAGTTAATTTCTGTTTATTTTAAAGCCTGCTTTGTGGAGAAAGAACATGATTGGATTCATTTCAGCCAAGACAGATTTCTTCAAGATACTTGATCAAAACATAACTTCAGACTTATATGTATAATACGTAAACAGATGAAGTTTTTTTGTGTTATAACAGTGGTTTACATAATATCTGTTCCTTGGTGGTTCTTAAATGAGGTTTGCTGTGGAGAAAGACTTTTCATTTGTTTACCGTTTTAATTAATGATCATGAACCAAGAGTGATGTTTTTGTAAAATTCGATGATCCACCTTGTGACATAAACCAACACTGATCATATTACAGTTAACAGGCAAATTGTTGGTAAACAGTTCTGGATTTTTGGCTGTCTAGATGTGTGTTTTTATGCATACTAACTTACAGCTTTTAGTTCATATTGATTTCCAACTGCCTGTGTGGTTTAGCTAACATAGTAAAACTATGACTACTTTGATAAAAGTGCTTATTTGCTTTCAGCTGTTTCACTATTGGGAAAGAGAGGGCATTTCTAAATAAAGTCTTCAAGGATACCTTGTATCATAGCCAGTGATGAGTTTAAAAAAACACAATACAAACATATAAGCATTTAAAACTAATTAAGAGTAATTTAAGATTCAAGAATGTTTTGTTAGCTTGGCTGATGGGATAGGAATCTTCATCTCTACAAGCTATGTTTTAGGTGACTGAAGAAAGAAAAAATATTTTTTTCTGATAGATCTCATGCAACATGATTATATTATTCCTCAAGTACGGCTATTCAATTTCAGTCCTCAAGTTTTTCTGTAGTTTAGTCTAGGTAGTTTTCTTCCAGTAAAAATTTCCATACCAAAATAATTTCCAGTCTCCTTTAAAAGGAGATTTTTTAAATTAAAAAAGCCATATTTGCAATATATTCTCCTTCATAAAATTATGTGCAACACAGTACAAAATACTTCCAACTAGTGACTGCAGGTTTTTTTTAAGAAGCCGTTGATGTTATTTTTTTGAAGAGGGCATTTATTTTTGACAGACACTTGATTGCTGACTGCTGTGGGTTAACCCCAGCAGGCACTCAAGCAGCTCATACACTTCCCCAAGTGGGATCACAGAATCACAGAATATTAAGAGTTG